>NW_028291149.1:300000-401016 GCF_041222555.1 Hakea prostrata
AAAAGTAGTTCTAAAAGAGAATAAGCAAGAGAGAATCTAATCCCAGTAGTAGGTACAATGGGTAACTAAATTGTTCTCAATCTTATAGACAACATCCCTATAAGTATAAATCTCATAAACAACACAAGGGCGCTTCCACTCAATGGTCGGACTAAGCATCATACGGAGCATAACCACTCGCGGGATCTTCAGTGTAATTGTTGTAACCGCAATCACCTTCCTGGAGATATGCCTCTTCTCCTTGCGCTTCTTCATAGGGGCCGTCATAATATTCAGTACCTGTAGAATAGTCTAACAAACATTGTACAATAAAGGAATGAGTTTCAAAGAAACTCAGTAAGGCAGTTAAATCCATAATAACATAAATGGCAGGATTTCAGAACAAACATAAATGCAATATGGTATGAGACAAACAATCAATGAATGAATCTAACTCTATGTATGCTGGTCTCTATTGGCAGACATCCTTTAAGTCATAGCACCGTACTTCTTTAGGAAGGTCTCAATCACTCATCATCAGTTGGTAATGGGTCCGGCATCCCTCGGGACATTCCATGGCTGGGGGTATAGGTCACCACTCTCTCACATCACCATTGGTCTAAGTACCGGCGCATGTCAGGGTAAAGCCTAGCCAAATGCAAGTCTTCTACTTAGTTACATCAAGTAAGATCCAGATACGTCCATTCCTCGTCCCTGACGATCCTTTCCGGTATCCTTCACACTAGAGTCCTCATAGTCCCTGACTACGGACTCATCAACCCTATTGGTCATCCACATATGGTAAACGGGAAGCTCTCACGTCCTCTCACGGGTTGGTTACCGGTCTTGAGCGCCCGTGAGCCCAAGTCTATCCATATGCAACCCTACCAATAAATGGCCCCCACAATGTGATTCCTGTCCTCTCACGGGTTGGTTACCGGTCTTGAGCGCCCATGAATCCCCATTGCTACCACGGGTCGTTCGGTCTCAATACCCCTCCGATTAGGGTCTGACATAACAGGACATCCTAGCCAAACACTACTAGACAGTCCTAAATATGTCATCCAACAGTTTAGGAAGGTGTCCAGAGGGCATCTCCGGAAACATCCCATAATATTCCCTTAGTAGTCCAAGGACAGAAGTGTCAAAAGGACACCTCTCCTTTCCAAACCATACTTAAGCATACACATGCATCAAATCATATCATCACATATATGGTAACTTCATATATGGAAAGAAATCAATAATTACAATCACTTTGTATATACTTGGTAAGTAAATCATACATGAGTCAATTCAATATGAATAAGTAATGCTACTGATATCAAGACAGTACCACAGTAGTATAACATTATAAGAATCTAATTAAAGAAATAACTTAACAAGATTCAAATATAGAAACTAAGATATGCAATTTATGTTGTTAAAGAAGTAACCATCCTTACCTTTTATAACTCGCAAAGGAATCCTAAGAAATCAAGTAAGATCTTGACAAACTTGAGAAGAAGGTCCTAAACAAGTGTATACAACATATTAGGAAAGATCCCTAACAGAAAAGATACCAAAACATCCAACACAGACCAATTTTGGAGTTGCTGTACTCATTGGTCGAGTGGATTGGTCGACTAGTCCAGTCGACCAATCAGTCGACCAATGCAGACAGTAGCCTAAAAAAAACAGAGTTTTAAGATATAAAATCCGAATTTGGTGGTTCAAAAGGGTACTAATCAAGGGGTAAACTACATCAGTAGTATCCTAACATAAAGGGGACCTCAAAACACTAATCGAATCAAGCCATCAAGATCCAAATTAGGAAACAAAAAGTTACCATAATTAGATCAATCATGGATCTTGAAGAATTCAAGATAGAAATCAAAGACAAGAACAATAGGAGAATGGATCATTGCATCAGGTAAAGGTATCATGAAAAGCATACTTAGATCTTCAAGAAAATAGACCTAAGAGCATAAATCTAAATAAGGAAACAAAACCTACCATATATGTAACTATCATGATTCATGAAGAAAACATGGTATGGTAGAAGAGAAACAACTAGAGATTGATAGATCATGGATCATGAAAAGAAAACACAGCAATTGACTACTAACATAATCAATATAGAAGATCCAAGGAGATCAAAATTCAAATCAAAAGTTAAACAAAGACTAGATCATGGTTTGATCATGATTCCTTCAAAAGCTTGCAATGATCATGGTTAAGATCATTGTTTTAGCCATTAATCCTTAGGAAGATCATGAGAGACAAGTCCAGAGATGTTTGCAACAGAGAATGCAGCATCTCCTCTACTGTCTCAACTCAAAAAGGAAAGAAAAACAGAGATGGAGGAGAAGAAGAGAGTGTAGACATACCTTTGATGCAAAAGGAAGAGTTTTGACAAAGATCCGTCAAGAAAATCACCAAGGATGCAAGGGAGATGACTTGCAGAGGTCTTTGGTTCGTTCCAAAGAGTTTGGAGGCAGAAAATACGAAGTAGACTCGAGATTGGACTTAAATAGAGCAAGCAAGACCTAATTGCCAAAGACAGCACCCATTGGTCGAGTGGATTGGTCGACTGGTCCAGTCGACCAATCGGCCAATGCGCGTACAATTCCAAAACAGGGAATTGAAGGCCCAGATCAAATCCAATCCTAAAGGGGTTTTGCACACATAACAAGTGACTTACCTAATAGGTAGAAATGCCTTCAAACCATGATAGAGAGCACTCCAAGTCCATCAACTAATCCGATCTTCATCAAGATTCAGTTTCCATAAATAGAACTTCATCATCAACTCTCATGGATTCAAAGCCAGACAACAAGTCCTCCACTGGGATGGCCCAAAGCTGACTTCTTACTTTACTTCGGGTCACTGGACCTACAAATAACAAGGTTTCCGGGTCAAGGTTAGTGCTGGGTTTTACAAATCAGATAATTGAAAATTATCCGATTAGAGTAAATTATTAAATACTTTTCTCTAAATAATGGGTTGATAACTCGGGACTCGGAACCTCGGTACCATCGGGGAAATAAAAATGCACCAATCGATAATTGGATAGTTGAGTCATGCACACCTTGTATACCTCATAAGGAAGAAGCACCTCTGTGATATCTGTACCAGCAGGAATCCACCAACGGGAATCTCGTACGATTGGTACATCTAAGATGCGATCCAGTGTCCTCGTGGTGAAACTGATCTCTCTACCTCCGACCATGGAATCTATGACAATCCTAGAACCATCCCTCGGATCATCCTCTATACGGTAAGTCAGATTACTATAGAAGTATCTGATAAGAGCTGGGTAGACTGGTTGTGCCGTAGTGTATAAGTGAAGCCAATCCATAGCCTCTAATCTCTCTCGGATGCGAAATACCTCTAAATCATCCACATCCACCAAACGTCCGTGCTCGATCGGTATATCATGGAAATAATGCTCGTATAGAAACTCCGCCATAGGAGTAGTGAAATGCTCCTCGTCTATGACCTCAGCCCGGGGAACAAGTCCTCTACCCCTGTCCACTCGTCTCCCTCTTCTAGGCATGGTGTATCTGTTGAAACAAGGAAAGAAACTCATTTGGATTAGTCTTAGTGTATGATTGTTAGATGAAGGGCATTTTCATAAATTTTCAGAAAATTCGATTTTTGGTGAAATTTTGGTTTGATCATTCTAACATATGCATAAGACCCACCCAAGCATGCTAGAATACTTTATTTGGTGAAAATCCATCTTTTTGGCATATTCAAAGTGAAAATTCAGCAAGTAAGAGAGAGAAAAATCCCTCTTTTGGCTTGCATTTGTGATTTTTGAAAAATTGGAATTTGATCGAATGGAGAGTGGGAACACTTTACCCCTAGTAGATCAGTGTTGTAGAAATTTGTTTCATGTCAAAATTCCTTTTGGGTTGAAAATGAGACAAGTGCTTGTAAAGTTGAGTTTTTGTGAAATGAATAGTGTTTTGGTAACCAAAATGGATGCAATCTTGTGTTTGGAACTTAAACTTATTTGAAAAGTTATGAAAACATGTTTCTAATCATGTATATGTATGATTCTAACCATTAGCTGCAAGTATTACTCAGTTTTATTGAAGAACACAACAATGGTGAACGAAGTTTATAAGAAAAGAGAAAAAGAAAGAGAACTTACTTGTGTAGATGATCAAGTGAGATTATCAAGAATGATTGAAGCCTTGAATCAAGTCCTACCACTCTTGAAAACCCTAGAAAATCGCTTTCTCCAGAGCTAAACTCGAAATGCTTGAGTGAGAAATGAAAATGAAATGAGAAGTGGGCCCTTTAAATCTGATTTTTCGCACAGAATTTATCTTGGTCGATCATTTTGGTCGATACCATCTGTAAAACCCAGCCCTAACCTTGACCCGGAAACCTTGTTATGTGTAGGTCCAGTGACCCGAAGTAAAGTAAGAAGTCAGCTTTGGGCCATCCCAGTGGAGGACTTGGTGTCTGGCTTTGAATCCATGAGAGTTGATGATGAAGTTCTATTTATGGAAACTTAATCTTGATGAAGATCGGATTAGTTGATGGACTTGGAGTGCTCTCTATCATGGTTTGAAGGCATTTCTACCTATTAGGTAAGTCACTTGTTATGCGTGCAAAACCCCTTTAGGATTGGATTTGATCTGGGTCTTCAATTCCCTGTTTTGGAATTGCTGTCTGCATTGGTCGACTGATTGGTCGACTGGACCAGTCGACCAATCCACTCGACCAATGAGTGCTGTCTTTGGCAATTAGGTTTTGCTTGCTCTATTTAAGTCCAATCTCGAGTCTACTTCGTATTTGCTGCCTCCAAACTCTTTGGAACGAACCAAAGACCTCTGCAAGTCATCTCCCTTGCATCCTTGGTGATTTTCTTGACGGATCTTCGTCAAAACTCTTCCTTTTGCATCAAAGGTATGTCTACACTCTCTTCTTCTCCTCCATCTCTATTTTTCTTTCCTTTTTGAGTTGAGACAGTAGAGGAGATGCTGCATTCTCTGTTGCAAACATCTCTTGACTTGTCTCTCATGATCATCCTAAGGATTAATGGCTAGAACAATGATCTTAACCATGATCATTGCAAGCTTTTGAAGGAATCATGATCAAACCATGATCTAGTCTTTGTTTAACTTCTGATTTGAATTCTGATCTCCTTGGATCTTCTATATTGATCATGTTAGTAGTCAATTGCTGTGTTTTCTTTTCATGATCCATGATCTATCAATCTCTAGTTGTTCCTCTTCTACCATACCATGTTTTCTTCATGAATTATGATAGTTACATATATGGTAGGTTTTGTTTCCTTATTTAGATTTATGTTCTTAGGTCTATTTTCTTGAAGATCTAAGTATGCTTTTCATGATACCTTTACCTGAAGCAATGATCCATTCTCCTATTGTTCTTGTCTTTGATTTCTATCTTGAATTCTTCAAGATCCATGGTTGATCTAATTATGGTAACTTTTTGTTTCCTAATTTGGATCTTGATGGCTTGATTGGATTAGTGTTTTGAGGTCCCCTTTATGTTAGGATACTACTGATGTAGTTTACCCCTTGATTAGTACCCTTTTGAACCACCAAATTCAGATTTTATATCTTAAAACTCTGTTTTTTTAGGTCTATCGTCTGCATTGGTCGATCGATTGGTCGATGGACCAATCGACCAATCCACTCGACCAATGAGTACAAAGCAACTCCGGAATTGGTCCGTGTTGGATGTTTTGGTATCTTTTCTGTTAGGGATCTTTCCTAATATGTTGTATACACTTGTTTAGGACCTTCTTCTCAAGTTTGCCAAGATCTTACTTGATTTCTTAGGATTCCTTTGCGAGTTATAAAAGGTAAGGATGGTTACTTCTTTAACAACATAAATTGCATATCTTAGTTTCTATATTTGAATCTTGTTAAGTTATTTCTTTAATTAGATTCCTATAATGTTATACTACTGTGGTACTGTCTTGATATCAGTAGCATTACTTAATCATATTGAATTGACTCATGTATGATTTACTTACCAATTATATACAAAGTGATTGTAATTATTGATTTCTTTCCATATATGAAGTTACCATATATGTGATGATATGAATTGATGCATGTGTATGCTTAAGTATGGTTTGGAAAGGAGAGGTGTCCTTTTGACACTTCTGTCCTTGGACTACTACGGGAATATTATGGGATGTTTCCGGAGATGCCCTATGGACACCTTCCTAAACTGTTGGATGACATATCTAGGACTGTCTAGTAGTGTTTGGCTAGAATGTCCCGTTATGTCAGACCCTAATCGGAGGGGTATTGAGACCGAACGACCCGTGGTAGCAATGGGGATTCATGGGCGCTCAAGACCGGTAACCAACCCGTGAGAGGACAGGAATCACATTGTGGGGGCCATTTATTGGTAGGGTTGCATATGGTTAGACTTGGGCTCACGGGCGCTCAAGACCGGTAACCAACCCGTGAGAGGACGTGAGAGCTTCCCGTTTACCATATGTGGATGATCAATAGGGTTGATGAGTCCGTAGTCAGGGACTATGAGGACTCTAGTGTGAAGGATACAGGAAAGGATCGTCAGGGACGAGGAATGGACGTATCTGGATCTGACTTGATGTAACTAAGTAGAAGACTTGCATTTGGCTAGGCTTTACCCTGACATGCGCCGGTACTTAGACCAATGGTGATGTGAGAGAGTGGTGACCTATACCCCCAGCCATGGAATGTCCCGAGGGATGCCGGACCCATTACCAACTGATGATGAGTGATTGAGACCTTCCTAAAGAAGTACGGTGCTATGACTTAAAGCATGTCTGCCAATAGAGACCAGCATATATAGAGTTAGATTCATTCATTCATAGCTTGTCTCATACCATAATGCATTTATGTTTGTTCTGAAATCCTGCCATTTATGTTATTATGGATTTAACTGCCTTACTGAGTTTCTTTGAAACTCATTCCTTTATTGTACAATGTTTGTTAGACTATTCTGCAGTTACTAAATATTATGACGGTCCCTATGAAGAAGCGCAAGGCGAAGAGGCATATCTCCAGGAAGGTGATTGCAGTTACAACAATTACACTGAAGATCCCGCGAGTGGTTATGCTGCGTACGATGCTTAGTCCGACCATTGAGTGGAAGCGCCCTTGTGCCGTTTATGAGATTTATACTTATAGGGATGTTGTCTATAAAGTGGAGAACAATTTAGTTACCCATTGTACTTGCTACTGGGATTAGATTTTGTCTTGCTTATTCTCTTTTAGAACTACTTTTCCGCTGGTTGTAGAGTGGGATTTTGCCTCACTTTACTTATCTGTTTTTGACACTCGGATTATATCTAGTACTCTGATTTATATATGATTCATTCTTTCCTTATTGGATCTATGGTTTATCTTCCGCACTTTTATTATTATTGTTCATGATTATGTTATTGTTTATGTGGGAGGTTGATTACTCGATACCTGATCTTCGGGCAGTGGATCACACTCTCGGGTATGCCAGATAGGGTACCGGCTGGGAGGATGTGACACCATCGACCATAAGCATCGACCAAAATCCTTCATTTTTCTGCATTGGGTTATTTTGGGAGTTTTTGATTCTTGGACTCATTTCCTTTGGATTTTGATCAATGCTAATTTATTTTACTGTTATATTGATAATTCTAACCATGATTTGGTTATCCTATTCGTTGGCCAAGTTGTCTTTGTCAAATTTGAAATTTTGGTATCCTTATCTTTGATCCTTGCAGAATGGTCTTACTTAGAAATCGTTTCGTCGGATCCAGAAGCAACGGAAACGAAGAAACCCCCTCTTTGGGGGCTCGATCAGCAGACACGGGACGATAGCCACACCACGAATGGCATTCCCGGTGCCCCCGATATCGGAAGCTTTAGAGATATCGCCAGCGTCATGACCAACATGATGCAACAGCAGGCTGCCCAATTTAATCAAATGATGATTGGTTTTGCTACCCTTCGCAATGAGAACCGTGCCGGAATTGGAACTTCTGGAGCCGCAGCCCCTCTTATGGAAAGATTCACCGGGACACCCCCACACCCGTTTGATGGAAAGTTTCCTAAAGTTGCAAGTACCTTCCTTACTTGGTGTAACAAAGGACACCCTCTTTCCGAACAAGTGGCTTCGTGAGTTGGAGAAGGCCTTCAGACATTTGCAATGTTCTCGATGCTCGAGAAAGTGTTGTTTGCCGAGCGAAGCTTCAGCAAGAAGGCGATGCATGGTGGGCTTCCACTAGGCCTATCCTTGAGACCTTGAATGGTGGTGTCGTTACTGGGAGAAGTTTAAGGAAGCTTTTTGCAAGAACTACTTTCCGGAAGCTGTAAAGGACGCAAAGGAGGCCGAGTTCATGGCCTTAGTACAAGGTACTTTGTCCGTGCTTGAGTATCGCCAGAAATTTGAAGAACTTTTCTTCTTCGCCCCCAAGTCTATTAAGTCCGAAGAAGCCAAGGCGAAAAAGTTTTTCAAGGGTTTGCGACCTTCTATTAAGGCATACCTCACTTTGTCTTGCCTCTTGAAGGATATGCTCAAGTGGTTCAAAACTCGAAGAAGCTTGAAGAGAATGAAAAGGAAAATGCTCGAGTTCAGAAACCCTGGCAACCTAGATCTTCTAGATTTGTGGACCGCACTGATCGGCGTTTTGCTAGACCTACTCCTTATCCCGCACCCGCCTTTCAGCCGAGACATGTTGGTCGAATCCTAATTCCCTTCCCGTGAGCTATTATGGTCATCCGGTGGAGCCGGACCTCGGGGAGCTACTTATCCTCCTAGGCCTGGGATGGTGAATCCTAGACCAGCTTATCGAGACCTCCCCCCCCTGCTGCAGCCCCTATTGGACCGAAAGATACTACTTGCTTCCTCCGCAAGCAAGCAGGCCATTATGCTCGTTCTTGCCCCAACAAGTCCGTGCAATCTCAAGCTCCCGTAGTGAAGAGTACTCCCTGCCGCTACTTCGCCCCTCCCTGCGGCGAGTGTTTAGTATATCTCGGTACCGAGCAAGACCCCCGCCACGATGTTGTAACTGTACTGTTAGTAGCTTCTCTTCCCGCATTTGTATTATTTGATACGGGTGCATCACATTCATTCATATCATCTACTTTTGCCTTGAGGACTAACTTGACACCTTGATGTTTATCTAGTCATTTGTCTATTTGTACCCCCTGTTGGATCATTGTTAAACTAGATAAAGTGTTAGAAGATTGTTCTATTTTGATTTGTGGAAGGAATCGAAGGCAAACCTTGTATTATTTGACATGAGAGATTTTGATGTAATCTTGGGAATCGATTGGTTGACCTTCTACAATGCCGTGATCTTATGTTCCTCAAAGAAGATTCGGTTCCGTGTAGAAGAGAATTCAGTTTTCGAATTTCAAGGAGAGAATGGAAGATTTAGCAAAAAGACCTTGTCCACTCTAATGCAAGTCCATGCCTTTTTGGGAAATGCTTCGTCTGGAAGTAAGGTCAGAGAGAAGAAGAGACTTGAAGAAGTCGAGTTGTTAGTGAATTCCCGATGTTTTTCCGGATGACTTGTCGGGTTTGCCTCCTAATAGGGAAGTTGAGTTTTCTATAGACTTAATTCCGGAGCGGCTCCTGTATCCAAGGCCCCTTGCAGAATGGCACCTACCGAACTCGAAGAGTTGCAAACTCAATTAAATGAACTCTTAGAGAGAGGTTTCGTGCAGCCAAGTGTGTCACCTTGGGGAGCTCCGGTCTTGTTTGTAAAGAAGAAAGATGGTAGTATGCGTCTGTGCATTGACTACCGGGAATTGAACAAACTGACAATCAAGAACAGATATCCTCTCGCCTCGGATTGATGACCTTTTTGATCGGTTGAAAGGTGCTGCTGTCTTTTCAAAGATTGATTTGAGATCGGGATATCACCAGCTGAAGGTGAAGTCAAGTGACATCCTTAAGACAGGCGTTCGGAACAAGGTACGAACATTATGAATTTAAAGTGATGCCTTTCGGCTTGACTAATGCCCCCGCCGTGTTCATGGATCTCATGAACCGAGTATTTCACGATGTACTCGATAAATTTGTAATCGTCTTCATTGATGACATCTTGATTTACTCAAATAATGAGGAAGAGCATGCGGAGCACCTGAACTGCACGTTGCAAAGGTTGAGAGAAAAGAAACTCTATGCTAAATTTAGCAAGTGTGACTTCTGGCTCTCAAGTGTAGTGTTTCTTGGCCATGTTGTTTCAGCCGAGGGTATTCGTGTTGACCCAGAGAAAGTCCAAATTGTTACTGATTGGGAAAGACCGAAGACCGTGACCGAGATAAGAAGTTTTCTTGGATTAGCAGGATACTACCGGAGATTCATTGAAAACTTTTCTAGGTTGGCTGCCCCTATGACTAAGCTAACTAGAAAAGAGGAGAAGTTTGTCTGGACCGATTCTTGTGAGAAGAACTTCGAAGAGCTGAAAGTTAGATTGACAAGCGCGCCGATTCTGACTATACCTGATAGTTCCGGTGGATTGACGGTCTACACTGATGCTTCTAAAATCGGTTTGGGCTGCGTGTTGATGCAACACGGAAAGGTAGTGGCTTATGCCTCTCGACAACTAAAGGATTATGAGCGGAACTACCCCACTCATGACTTAGAGCTTGCAGCTGTTGTATTTGCTTTGAAAATTTGGAGACACTATCTATACGGTGAGATGATCGCCATCTTCACGGATCATAAAAGTTTGAAATACTTCTTCACCCCGAAGGAGTTGAATATGAGACAGAGAAGATGGTTGGAGTTGGTCTCTCGACTATGATTGTGACATCCAAGTACCACCCGGGTAAAGCAAATGTAGTGGCGGATGCTCTTAGTAGAAAGAGTCAAAGAAAAGAGTTGGATTTAAATGCTTTGAGTCGGCCTTTGTTGTCCTCAATGGAAAGATTTGGTTTGGAAGTGATCCCTAAGGGTTCGGATTGTATTCTCTATGCCATGACTGCAAGATCCTCCCTTAGAGATAGAATTGTTGCCTTGCAAAGTTCGATCGGGAGTTGAAAGAGAAGATTGATAAGATTGCCTCGAATTCAGAAATGGACCTTGCTTTTAGTACATCTACGGATGGTACATTATTGTTTAGAGGTAGACTCTGTGTGCCCGTTGTTGATGAAATCAAGAAAGAAATATTGAAAGAAGCACACCAGTCCATCTTTACAAGACACCACTGGAAGTACCAAAATGTACAAGGACTTAAGGGAACATTTTTGGTGGATTGGTTTGAAAGCAGATGTCGAAGACTTTGTTGCCAGGTGTGGAACTTGCCAACGTGTGAAAGCTGTTCGCCAACCCCCATCTGGATTACTTCAGCCCCTTCCTATTCCTAGTTGGAAGTGGGAAGATATCTCAATGGACTTTGTGACTAGCTTGCCTCGGACGAGTAAGGGAAATGACACTGTGTGGGTGATTGTTGATAGGTTGACTAAATCAGCCCATTTCATTCCTATGAAGATCACCTACTATTTGGATAAGCTAGCTAGACTTTATGTGGACAATGTAGTTCGTCTACACGGAGTACCAGTGAGTATCGTTTCGGACCGTGATCCTAGGTTCACCTCAAGGTTTTGGAATGGATTGCAGAAAGCCTTGGGAACCCAATTGAATCTGAGTACAGCTCATCACCCACAGTCTGATGGACAATCTGAGCGGAAAATTCACATTCTTGAAGACATGCTTAGGTCTTGTGTGGTTGACATGGGTGGAAATTGGGATGAACACCTAGCCTTAGTCGAGTTTGCCTATAACAACAGTTATCAAGCAACAATAGGCATGGCTCCGTTTAAGGCTTTGTATGGTAACACTTGTAGAACACCCTTGTATTGGACTGAGACTGGTGAAAGAAAAGTCTTAGGTCCAGAGATGATTGAAGCTACCAGTGATATGGTTGACATGATTCGGGAAAGGATTAAGTCTGCTCAATCTAGACAGAAGTCGTATGCCGACAAGAGAAGAACCGACTTAGAATTTCCAATTGGAGAGAAAGTCTTCCTTAAAGTATCACCTATGAAAAGGGTGACAAGATTCAATGTGAAAGGAAAGCTTAGTCCCCGCTTCATTGGACCTTTTGAGATTCTAGAAAGGGTTGGACCGGTAGCATACCGCTTGGCCTTGCCTCCGTCACTTGCTGGAGTTCACAATGTGTTCCATGTTTCAATGCTTCGGAAATACCTAGAAAACCCGGAACACATACTACAACAAGCACCCGAAGGACTTAGTGCCGATCTTTCTTATGATGAAGGACCAGCCGAGATCCTAGATAGAAAGGACAAGCAGTTGCGGAATCGCACCATCCCTCTGGTGAACATTCGATGGAAAAACCATACCCCTGAAGAAGCTTCATGGGAGAAAGAAGAAGACATGAAGGAGAAGTTTCCTCATCTTTTTGGAAGCACAGGTACGCTTTCAATTTCGAGGACAAAATTCTTTTAAGGGGGGGAGAATGTAATATCCAGCCCTATTCTAACCTTGACCCTGACCCGGATCCACT
This sequence comes from Hakea prostrata, assembly GCF_041222555.1. Lineage (NCBI taxonomy): Eukaryota > Viridiplantae > Streptophyta > Magnoliopsida > Proteales > Proteaceae > Hakea > Hakea prostrata. The sequence continues at coordinate 312,464 of NW_028291149.1, forward strand.
ATTGTATTCAGGTCCGAGGACCCGAAGCGGTGGAAGAAGAGATCTATGGACCATCCTGATTGATGATCATGATTCGGAGACCGAGCCCATGGACATTGACAATGATACCCCTTGCTTAAATGCATTGTCAGTGTTTAAGGAAAGTCTGTGCATCGGAGAAGATTAATATGGTTGATGTACCAAATGACCTCCTGTACACAATCCGAAGGTATTCCCCGAAACTAGACTTCTTGATTGAATTGTGGAAGAAAACCTCACTCAATTTGACCTTGTATAGCCTTTCAAATCCCTACTTGAAGTTGTTGTTCTAAACCTGAGTTTTCTGCTGAAATCATCTTGGTCGATCATTTTGGTTGATACCATCGACCAAAAGCATCGACCAAAATGTCCCACGATCTGCCAAGTTAATGATTCCATGGAATATTCCTTTTCTATTTAATATGACCTCGAGCCTTGAGCCTTTTGCAATCATTTTTCTCACCTGGGAACGTGGGGAGAGCTTCCCAAAGCAGCTCCTTGGTTAGTGTGAAGGGTATCTCATCAAAGACACTTAGTTTATCATTGATTCTTGCATTCATCTTCTACACTAAGGTAAGACTCTTCATTCCACTCTCTACCCTACCATTTTCTACTCCTTTCTATTGTCATCTTGTTGATGGGACATTTGGAATGGTGCTGCAACCTTGCAACCACCACTCCAAGTGCCTACTCATGCTCAATCCATGATTCCCTTAGCCATTCATTGATGCTAATGCTTATATCTCATGCCTAGCATATGTATTCCATGCTTTACCTATTAACATCATACCATTTGATATCAAATTGAGCTATAAAGTGTGTTATGTTCATGTTTAACATCGCCATATGATTCCAATCGAATTTCTATTAGTTCCTCTAGCTATTGCATGCTATTCCTCATCAATGCAATCAATTCCAACTCATGCCATGATGTTTATCACTTGAACTTGATAGCTCAAATTGGGGCTTTTTAATTAGACCATTGGATTGGGTTAATTCCTTAATTTATAGTGTCCTACTACTGTTGTTAAGTATGCCTCTAAGTTCCAGATTGATCCGAACACCGGAAGACTCATTTCGGACCAAAATCCCCAAAATCCACTATTCTACCCGAGGACTACTTTGGTCGATCATTTTGGTCGATGGTATTTTGGTCGATACCATCGACCAAAACCATCGACCAAAGTTGTTGCTGACAGCAACCTTGGTAAGTTTTGACTCGAATGACATCCAATCTTCCCGACTTCTTTTCTAACTTATTATTGATGTTTGTTTAGGGCCTTAACACTTCTATTGGACTATTCTTGGTATTCTCAATTCATCATCAACTCATCCAAGGTAAGGATGGTTATATCCATAAACATATAAGTCATCAAATATTGAACTATGCTTTATTCAAGAATGAAGTCCCTAAATTTCTTTCAATCATTATGATACTGATACATATGTCTTGGAATAGTAATATTTAAATCTTTATACAATTGTTGTGTTACTCTATCATTTTGATTTGCTTATGTTTATAATGATTCGTTTCAATATCATGATTTGAGTACTATTATGAATATGCATTGGATGCATGAGAAATGATGAGATCTGATGTGTGATTGCTTACGTATGACTTGGGATTGGAGGGTGTCCTACTGACACTTCTGTCCTTGGGCATCGGAGGGAATAGTATGGGATATTCTCCGATGGTGCCTATCGACACTCTCCCGAGTTATTGGATGACATACATAGGAGTGTCTAGTTGTGTGGCTAGGTTCATCCTTGTCGTGTCAGACCCGAATCGGAAGGGCATTGAGACCGAACAACCCGTGGTAGTGTATGATTGGATGGGCGCTCTAGGCCGGTTGCCAATCCGGTAGGGGACATAAACCATGCTACGGATACCTGAAAGGGGCCATTCATTGGTAGAGTTGCATATGGATAGACTTGGGCTCACGGGCGCTCAAGACCGGTAACCAATCCGTGAGAGGACGTGAGAGCTTCCCGTTTACTATATGTGGATGACCAATAGGGTTGATGAGTCCGAAATCCGGGATTTCGCTAACTCTAGTGTGAAGGATACCGGAAAGGATCGCCGGGGGCGAGGAATGGACGTATCTGAATCTGACTTGACCGACTGAGTAGATGACTTGCATTGGGCTAGGCTTTACTGTGACATGCACCAGTACTTGACCAAATGGTGATGTGAGAGAGCGGTGACCGATTCCCCTTACCATGGTTTTTGATGACTTTACCGATCTTCCCCGGGCATTCCCAAGATATGGAAATGGGAGAGTGACTGACGACCCAGAGAAGTACGGTCCTATGACTTAAAGCATGTCTACCTTAGAGACCAGCATTCATAGAGTTAGGCTCATATCTGCATCATATGTTCCATATCACATTGCATTATTATATGTTCTGAATGTGTATGATTTCTAATTATGGAATAACTTCCTTACTGAGTTCTTCGAACTCATTCCTTTTGTGCAAATGTTTTAGATTACATTCCAGGTACCGAAGATTACGATGGCACCTCCTATGAGGCGAACTATGATTCCACATACTACCCTCCGGGTAGTGGCGTCGGTGAGGATTCGTATATTGGAGCCGAGGAGGATTATTATTCGCACCAGGGTTAGCCCCACAGTTGTGCGGGAGGCGGCAGCTGGGTTTACTTCATCCGTACTGTTGAGGAGACTACTATTAGTATAGAAGAAACCCTAGCATAGTGCCCCATTCCCTTGGTGTATTTGTGGAACTATTGGTCTTGTAACTAACTTATCTTTGAGATTATCTTTTGACACTTAGACGTGTATTTGACGTTATCACACTTCTTTTCCGCTGTTCTGAGAGAGTGGTTATCATACCTTCTCTCACCCTTATGATTATGTTTTAATGTTATTGCCTTCCGCACTCTAATTTATTTAGTCTTATCTTATTCATGATATTTAGTATTAACTGTTTTTACCATTGATTATTATTGTTCATGATTGTGTTACCGTGTATGTGGGAGGCATGGACCTCAGATCATTGATCCTTGGACTGTGGATTACATCCCGGGTATTCCAAATGGGGTACCGGCTGGGTGGATGTGACACTTAGTGCTCCCCCTACCATAGAGCTCCCCCTACATAGACTCTTCCATAGGAGTGCCCACCGCACCTTCCTATCCTATGGAGAGATGTAGTTCTATGTATTTTCTCACTTGCTCCCCCTTGGAGCCACAACCCCAAGCTTTACTCTTAATCTCTCAAAACTATGTTTGGACAGTGGTTTTGTGAAGATATCAGCCACTTGATTTTCTGTGGGAACAAACTCCAAGCTCACTTTACCTTTTATCACTTTTTCTTTCAAAAAGTGATATCTTATATCAATATGCTTGGTCCTAGAATGTTGCACTGGATTCTTGGAGATATTGATAGCACTCATGTTATCACACTTGATAGCTATAAGTTTATCACATTTGATGCCAAAATCAGAAATTTGTCTCTTCATCCAAATCACTTGAGTACAGCTAGTTGCAGCTGCTATATATTCAGCTTCTATTGTAGACAAAGATATAGAATCTTGCTTCTTACTATGCCAAGCAACCAAACTTTTCCCCAAGTAGAATTAAAATGAGTAGTCACTGTCACTTGATTTTCAACTGTCTTGTCCTTAAAGTTCAATGTAACTGGAGTGGATGATGTGGTAGCTTCTAAATAACTCCTCTTTTGTTCTCCTTCAAGTTCTGATCTTAACCTTTCAACTTCTTTCTCAAGTTCTTCACACTCTTTACACTTGAGAGAGAGGCAAGATGATGAGTTATTTATAACATGCTCCAATTCACTAATTATGACAGTCAACTCTTTGATTGTTGTCTCAGAATTTTCAAGTTGATTCTTCATTTCTCTATTTTTTTTTCCTTTCCTTTTTGAGATCAAGCAAGGCAGAGTACAACTCACCAACATAATGAATTTCACCTTCAGTGTCTTCATTATCATCAGACTTTTCTTTAGTTTGAGGTGATTCATCATCTTCAATAGCCATAAATAAAACATCATCAGTTGAGTCATTGTCTTCATCTGATTCTTCTTCAGTGGAGTAGCATTCATTCTTAGTCAAAAGACTTCTCCTTTTGAAATGGCTTTTCTTCTTCTTTGGTAAGAATTTTTTCTTTCCCTTCCTATCATTTCTCTCTTCCTCTTCATCTTCCTCTTCATCTATGTTTCCTCTCTTAGGACATTTAGAGGCAAAGTGTCCTATTCCACCACAACTGAAGCACTTAAAAGGTGCTTTTCCCTTGTGTTTACCTGTTCCTTTCTTAAACTTTCTAGCTAAGTAAGCTATTAGTTCATCATTGGAGTCTTCGGGTTCTTTTTCTTCTTTGACCCTTAGCTTTTTCATTGCTTTGAATGCTGCTTCCTTCTCTGTGAACTTGCCCTTTTCAGTTCTCATCTCATAGGTTTTAAGTGTTCCATGTACTTCATCAAAAGTGATTGTATCCAAGTCTTTGGCTTCTTCAATGGCCGAGAATTTGGAGTCATATTTGGGAAGCACAGATTAGAGAATCTTCTGTCATATCATAGAATTTTCAATTTTTTCTCCAACTCCTCTGATGGAGTTTACAACCTCATTTACTTTGACCATGTAGTTGTTTATGTCTTCTTCTTCAATCATCTTAAGACTTTCAAATTGTGCTTTGAAGATTTGCAGTTTGGCTTTCTTAACTTTGATATTCCCTTCATAGATGCTTATCAACCTGTCCCAGACTTCTTTAGCTCTATCACAGTCCATTACTTTAGCCATGACTTCTTCATTCAGCCCGGACATGATAGCATTTAACGCCCTAAGATTGTATGCATAAGCCCTTTTTGCCTCATTGTCTATAAGCGGACTAATGGTTTCTCATAGCCATTAATCATAGACTGCCATACATCATACCCTAGAGATCCAATGCATATCTGCATTCTTTTTTTCCAAAAAGCATATCCTGTACCATCAAAAATAGGAACTTTCCCAAAGTCTTTGGAGCTACCTTCACTTGTGGCCATTCTTACAAACTCTCTGATCAAATCCCGAAGTGGTTAAACTTCTCTTCACGGGAACCTGGCTCTGATACCAATTGTTATTCCCAGATTGACACTGAGAGAGGGGTGAATTAGTGTCTTCAAAAATTCATTTCGATGTGAAGCTTCTTTAATCTCGAAACAATATTGATTAGAACATTCTCGTAGCTTTCAACTGCACAAGGACACGTCCACCACACACCACAATGTGGCTGGGTCTACCAGACAGTGTACCACCACTCTGCAATCAAAGCACTCCAATATATGCAACAAAGAAAAATAAACCAAAGAACAATGCACCAGAGTTTACGTGGTTCGGCCAAATTTCCTACGTCCACGGAGTAATACCCTACCTAGGGTTTCGTATATTACTCAATACACTCCTAGATATTTTGACTGCTACAACAGTCCAGGAACACCAATCCCTGCTTTAGTCTAAAATGCAATTTAGACAAGGGCACCAACCCCAACCAATGAGCCACTTGAACATCTCAATATTCTCACTTAAGTTGCCAACAATGACAACACCTTCATTTTAAGCCAATGGAACAACACTTTTTATTATCTTTGGAACGTCTATTGCAACTTTCTTTAATTTTTTATTTATTTTTTGGTGGAAAAGGTGCTTTGATTAAGAAACAGGAAACAAGTAAAGGAAGTTACATTCTTTGGTAGCGCTTTCCTTGGTTGTTTGATTGAACTAGTGTAAACAATCCATGAGGAAGCCTACCAGGATCCAAATGAACGTCACTTTGAGTACTAATAAAGCTTGCAAGGAAGTCAACGCAAAAGTTGGTTTCCCTGACATGATTCATAAAGATACACTATTGAAGTCGTTGCTTGACATCAAGGATATCTTCCACAATGTGTTGGGATGCCCAAGGAGTAGGAATGCATCCCATCACAGTTTGAATTGCAAGTTGGGAGTCTAAGCGGATATGAATTTTCCTAAGACCAAGTCGTTCCACTTGTTGTAACCCACAGAAGATTGTTGTTAATTCCATCCAAAGAACATTTTTTTCTGTGGTGCTCCCTGTTGTGGCAAAGAGGATATGCCCCTCTGAATTTCAGCCAATGGTATCATGCCCACCTCTTGAATCTAATGCCAAACCATCACAATTTACTGCAACCGATCCCTTTGGTGGCCTAATCCAATGATGTACATAGTGTGATTTTAGGGTGTTGGAAAATTGCATTGATTTGCCAACGACCAAAAAATGCTCGAGAGCTTTCTCAATTAAGAAGATTCATGACAACAACTCTTGAATGGAAAGAAGGGGTCCAATATTAAGGTCCCTGGCCTTCTTGATGTATTGTTTACTAGCTACACAACTCTACTTACCTTTTGTAATACCCATAACTAAAGCATAGGGGTAGTCTTGGTATTTTGTATTGATATTCAAATAATTACAGTTAAAGGCCAAATTGATATGGGATTAACATACTTACTAGAAATTATTTATTAAATTCAATTATAATTTGAGGATTAACTAAACGGTTAACATTCACCTTGAATAAAGAAGGAGGTCTAAGGTTCATCGCCTCATAGTTGGATAAATTATATTAGACATTTTGGTATTGTTTTGACCCCACTCAGATCTAATTTGGAATCTAGGGGGTTTCATGCGTGGAGGTCAAAACATTACATAAATAAGGGAATGAATAAATGACAAAGCAAATATTGCATAGATAGGGGAATAAAATACATAAAGATGGGAATGAATAAATGATAAATATTGCATAAATAGGGGAATAAAAGACAAATCAAATATTGCATGTGTGAGACAAAATATGTAATCAAATTTGTTGAGAAAGGGAACCAAATATTGAGAGAAATTAAGTATGAGAATACAAAAAAATGTGGGAATTTAGGAGGAGAGAATGCTGAGGAATATTGAGGGGATAGAGAAGATGGATGGTGGAAACATGGAGTTTAGGATAAGAGAATATTGAGGGAATATAGAGAGGAGAGAGAAGAAGGATGGTGAAAACGTGGACTTTAGGAGGAGGGAATATTGAGGGGAGAGAGAAGATAGATGGTAAAAACGTGGGGTTGATGGTAAGTATATTAAACAAAAGAATTGAGAACCCATATTGATTAAGCAAGAATAGAGACGAAAGACAAGGGTGCACAGAGCGTTGAAGGCCTTCTATCTAAGGGTGATTATTCTTTTTATGATTTTTCCACAGTAAGTACAATCTTCATACTTTCAACATGTTATTGCCTTCTTTTTTTTTCTTTCTTTTTTTTTTTTTTTTTTTTTTTTTTCTTCTATGATCAGATTTATAGTTTTACATGACTTCTTAATGAATTATTCTTTCTTTAATTTAAAATTGATCTTGAGTATAAATGCTTTTTAGATTATCACTAGAGTTATATGATTCATTTAGTAATTAATATCTTCTTTAAATTAATTAATTTGATAAATACGTTTTAGATGATGTTAGATTTATATAAGTTATTAGTAATTGATTTGTTCTTTTTATTTAATAATTGATCTTGTTTAGAATAGGTTTTAGATGATATTTGATTTACATAATTTATAAGTAGTTGATTTTTTATTATTTTTATTTAATAATTTGATATTGAGTATTAATACACTTTAAAAGATATATAAGCATTTTGCTAAAATGCACCACTTAATTGAGAAATTTTAAGATGCACTATCCTGCTTAAACTAAGAAACGCGTATGGCATCCTTAATAAGATATAGTTCATTATGTTAACATAATTAAATGCATACAACATTATTACTTTCACCCAAAAATAATTAGCATTAATTATGACTATTACGTTGGTAATGTCGACAATTCCACTATATAATTGCCCATCCTAGATTCACAATAAAATTTCATGTGGTTCCAATGAAGATTTCTTCTAGGTATTAACTTCTTTCTAGTCTTGTTATGTTCTTCTTTTATATCTTTGTTTTTACACCCTATTCTACACCTATGCTTCCAATATAAGTTTCTCTTTTTTTTTTTTTTTGGGGGTTAAATTTACTGTGTACCAGTTTTTTATTCTACATTAGTTTAATTAAGTCAGTGCTGTTCTTTTTATTTCCTTTTGATACAATCTTTATCTCGCTGCTCGTATTTGATTTGCATACTATTCTTTCTGCAGGAGAACAAGAAGAAAGAATAGGTTGGGTTATAGAAAAGAATGAAACGTTTCCATCGAATCAATGATTTACCAATGGTATATTATTCTTCTGTCATATTTTTTTCTTTGTTTCCACTACTGGATACTTTAAAGTAGGCAATGAAAGAAACCATGAGACAGACCTTTTTTTTTATGATAACAATAACATATTGAATTGATCTAGGATTAGTTTCAGCCTAAGATGAAACCTTCTTGCGTTCTTTATTTATTTTTATTTTCTTGGGAGAGTGAAGGAAGCTTTCATGCTCTGTAGTTCAGGTATGCATCACTTTCAATTTTCTTATCTTATTGTTCCTTCGGAAATTTTTGCCAAAATTTTCTGAATCTTTAATTTCATCACAAGAATATTCATCAGTTAAACCTCTTCCAATATGAGGATTACAATAGCCACAGCCCTTGCCCCTGCCACAATCTAAATAAGTGTCTCCAAAGTTTTAATTTCAAAGCGCATATTAATGTGACCCTAGATTATGAAATTTTGTCCTTATAGCAACCAATAGTTTGAGCTATCATGTGAGGTATAAGCCACTATCTTCACAGGGAAGAAAAAGTCCTTTTTCATATCCCTTCTCTCCATTTTTTCTTTGTCTCATCACTTCTTTGTTAAGGGTTTGATGTGATCTTGATGCGTCCAAAATCTGCTCAGCCCTTGGATCTCCACGTGATGTCCTGCAAAACGAAAGCGTCAGATGTGGCCCGACCGCTAGGGTCGGGAGTCCACCTCCGAAGGCTAAGTCAGTTGATGAACTTAATCACAAACGGCTCTGCTAGAAGCACAGAGCTAATGAATGAAGAAATGGGAAAGGTGATCTAGATAGCAGAACGCTGATAGTTTAGGTCTATCAGTATGTATCTGAACCTGAGTCTCAGATAGTATTCTTTTTGATCGATTGATCCATCCCTCACCTTGTATGGTAGTGAGGTTTATATAGAGTGTACCTTCGAATCTCCTTCGTTGGATGCACTCGAGCCTTCTTCGGGTAGTCGTTGGATCTTATCAATAAGATCCGTTGAGCGATAGACTTCTACTAGTTTGGGCTAGTAGAGGACTCCTGAGATAACCGTTAGGTTATGCGATAGTTATCCCTTTGATGATGATTATCCGCAGCCATCAGTTCGAGTCTGCTGTCATCAGGGTGATTACCCTAATCCATAAGTAAGACTAGGGCACGCTTGCAGCCGAGTAATCTTTCTTCTTCAGCAAGCCATCTTCTGGATCCGGTTCGCTCGGGAGCGATTCGGTTTTCTCCGTCTCGACCGGGGTCGAGGGTCGGACTAGGTATGAACCCGGTCTGATCATAAACTCTCCATATCACGAGCCCCCCAGACCAAGCGTTCGGTCGATCCCGAGGGCTTGGTTTTTAACTGGGTTCGTCGTCAGGTGATGATCTCTGCGTGCTTCATTAAATGTCATATCACATTTAATGCGGTGGTCACTTTTCCTCGAGCGTTGTGAGTGTAAGGCCACATGTCTTCGTTGCAGTTGATCTGTCGTGGCTCACGTCATCCAAGCGACGGTTTCCGAACGCCTATTTCGGATTCGTGAGTTCAAACTTTCAAAACGTCTTTGAATCTTGATCGTTGATTTTGAATCAATCTCGATCGTTCAGATTCCCGAACACTCGTGCGGGAGTTTTAAATGCGGTTCGTTGTCTTCGTAGGTTTCATTCTTCCTGTCTGGAATTTGAACCTTTGTTGTCTGCTTCGCGCCTTCCTGCTCTCAAGCTTCCGTCTCCTTTGAATCGGTAAGTTTCTTGGTCTTTTCTTTTTGTAGTTTACCGAAACGAGTAATGGCGGACGATAGGGCTTCTTTAGTACCCCATGTTGGTGATAGCAGTGATGCTTTTGCTTCTCCTGCTCCCGAACAGTCGGATAGTGATAACAAAACCCTAACCGTCCTCTGGCAGGAGTTCGCTGAAGTTTCTCAAAAAGGTTTTGAAAGAAAAACCGAAACTTCCCCTGTCCTTGTCGAGTCTGGATCTTCCAAGATCGTTGATTCTTCTAGGCAACCTCAAACCTCCGGGTCCAATGGTGGGCCTGGCTCTGTTCCTTCCATTTATAATGGAGAAACCCTTCTTTCAGTTGTCCAAGATTTTGACCTTCCTTCCTCATATCGGGTTAGGGCTCCCCACCCACGATGAGAGGGTTGATTCATCCCTTTCGGGTGAATTTTCTCTGTAAATAGATGCCTTTGGAAAGCGGGGTTCGCTTTCCCTTTTTTAATCCTTTATTCTCCATGAGTTTTGAATAAACTGGAACATTTGTCCCGGAATGCTCCTCCCCAATAGCTGGCGTTTCATCGTCGGCTTCTTGGGTTTGTGTTTTGATCTTGGCATCACGCCATCTCTTTCTCTTTTTGTACATTTTCATGTTCTTTCTATCTCCCATCCTCCCGGATGGGTCTTTCTTTCCAAACGCAATAAGGCTGAACTTGATTGGAGGGGCAGCATCCTTGTCAAAGGAACTTGCCCTTCTAACCACAAAAGATGGCGCGAACGATACTTTTTCTGTCGAGCGCCTCCATCAGATCTTAACTTCCCGACCACCTGGAGGAGGTTTACTTCTTCGTCCGAAAGTAACCGGGGCCTTCCCTTATCCAAAGAAGACGAGGCGGCCATCAGGAAGATCAAATCCATTCCGTGGTATCAAGAGATACATGGATATGAAATGGAGTATAACTCCATCCTTCAGTACTGGGGCTTGGCTCATTGTGAGCTTCTAACCATCATCCTTTGATTTGAGTGAAGTGATATGTCTTGAATTCTGATTCTTGTCCTTCTTCTTTGCGGTGCCTCCCCGAACGAACCCCGAAAGCCTGCGGGTGAAGGCCGCTAGGGCCGTTGTGACAGCCCGAGCAACGATCGCCCGGGGTCTTGACTGCAGATCAAGAGGCTTCTCTTCCCTCTCCCGACCCCTCTTACGGGGGTATCAGGAATATCAGGCCTGTAGCTGATGCTTCGGGCAAAGGGAAGAAACCAATGGTGGAGAGGGCTAATGTCTCCTCCTCCGTTCGAACCAAGAGGAGGCATGACACAATTGATGCTCCCTCCAACAAAAAATCCAAAGCTTCGACGGATGGTGAGGAGATCTTCATCCCCGAGTGGACCCCGAAGATGACCGACGGGGTCACTCGGGATCTGAGAAAGCTGCAGAGTGGAGCTCCCTCGGTCTTGCTCCTTCGATCGCCGGGAGTTTGAAGCCCTGGATGACACCTCCCTTGTTAGTCAATCTACAAGGTACCGGTCTTCTTGCTTACTTATGTTTTCATAATTTCTTATGACTTCTTCTGATATTTTCCGTCTTCCCGGGAATGCTTTGTGTTGAGCTTTTATCAACACATGGAAGCATTGAGCCGTGTTGGTCGCACCAGCTCCTTGCTTGCAAACTTGTGAAGAGAAATTGGCCAAGGCCAATTCCGAAATAGAACCAGTGACTGCAGCTACCGTGTAGCTGAGAAAAAGCATGAGGAAGAAGTGATCTCCCTCAAGGAAACTCTTGAAGCTTCAAGAATTCGTGTCTCTGCTGCCGAGCGCGAGGCCGGGAAGCAAAAGGCAGCTGCCACGTTGTTTGGTGACAGCCTTGAAATCAAAAGTAGGGATCTCGAAGAACATCTGAAGTTGGCGATCCCGAGCAAGCCTGAGCATATAAAGCCAGACCTTTGGAAGGAGTGCATTCGGAAATACCTGAACAGCGTACCTTTCTCCGAATTGCTAGGTTTCTACAACATTCGGGCTTACCACATGGGGGCGAACGACGTTTGGGAGCAGATCCTTGGAACGATCCACGACTCCGATCTTGCTCCTTTTCGTGAGGTATGCCACCCGAGAGGTCTTCGGGAAAGTTGTTATGGATCTCCCAGACTTGGCTCAGGGAGTAGATGATCCTTTTCCAGCTGACCCTCAATATGAGGCATATCTAGATGACGAGCCGACACTTCCAGAGGAGAAATCACAAGCCGAGTCTCAAGTTGTTGCTTTGTAGAGGATTCAGCCGATGCCACTCTTGAGGAAGGCTCTTCTCATGGTCTGAGAAAAGTCATCCCGACCAGGGTCCCTCGGGCAACAATGAAGAAAAGGCTTAGGGAGTTGTTCTTTTGTAAAGATGTACCCTCAATATAATGAATAGACATTTCTTTATTCATGTTGGCCTCAAAATTTCCCCGTCTCCTGCCGAAGTATTGCCTTGAATATCAAAGTATTAATGATAAAACTTATCACTTAACTTTTCGTTCCTCGCCGAATAATGATCTTATAGAAATATTATGAAGATGCGTTTCGGGAAGATACGTTAATCTTCCCCACTACTTCATTTATTGCAAAGTCCGCACGTTTCCCTTCTGCGAAGTTCAAACGTTTTCCTGCTTTTGTGTACCATTCTTGTTTCCAATGAATCGGAAATGCATCCATTATTTTAATGGCGGTGCGACGATTGGAGGTTTCTCTGCATCAGGTGCTCGCTTCCACATGTTTTCATGTGGCATCCCTTCGACCGTCGATCTTGCTTTTTGCGGATTTCGAAGCGTCGTTTCAATCTGGGTCGTCGGTTGTCCTTAGCCTTCAACCGTCGTCTTATACCTGAGGCTATTTAAAGCCTTCGTGGGTACTCTCCATCTATCCTGACTTCTGCAAGATAGATTTGCTAAAGTGCCAAAGCAACCTTTCGTCCTTCGGCCTGCTTCCGTATTCCTCGTACTCCAACGACAGCTCTATCCATTTCTGAACAAGTGAGTTTTTTGATTTCTCATCTCTTTCCCCTCTTCCCCCCGAAGTAAACTGCACAGTAGTTATACTTGGGGTTTAGTTTGTGGTCTGTCAGAAGCTTTAGAAAACTAGGGTTTCCCCATTGTTGTTGTCGTTTATTTCTGTACTGATACGGCTATTTATTTTTTTTTTTTTTTATTTTTTTTTTTTTTTTTTGCATAGTGGCTCCCAAGATCAACCCAGACTTTATCAGAGCAAAATCTCGTAAGAATAGCGTTCCGTCGGTGGTGGTTGGGGCCAGTGCGGTGGTTTCGGCTAGTGAATCCTCCAAGCGTAAGGCGACTGCTGGCGGTGAATCTTCAAGTCAGATTCCTGCAGCTTCTGTTGATGCCTCCCTGCGCCTTCTTTGCCCGAAGTGACCGCTCGTCTTTCCCAGGAAGATCTTGATCACTCCGTTGCCGATGGTGCTGCCGGCAATCCTGCTGGTGAGCCTGTTGGTGCACCCCCGAAGAAGACTCTTCGGGCATCCGAGGCAACTATGTTGGCGTCTGATGAAGGTGTGGTCCCAGTAGGTGCTGCTCCTATTTCTAACTCTAGTGCTTGTTTGGCATCCTAGTTCAGCCTTTGCTTGGTGTAGTTCATCCTTCTCATCCTCCTTCGCCTGAATTAGTGTCAAACGAGTTTGACAAAGCGTTGGAATGGTGTCTGCTGCTCGAATGACTTCCGAGAGCGCAGTTCTTTCCAAACTTCCGGATGAAGTCTTTACGAAGTCACTTTGGTGATGTAAGTCTTTCTTCATTATCCTCGATTTTGAAAAATTACTTTTCTGCTCCTCGCTAACTCGAAAGTTGTTTGCGGGAGTCTTCTTTGGTAACTTCCACAACCAAGTGGAAGCGGTTACTAGACTCGGTAGGTTGAGCAATGAAGTTTCTAGGCTTCGGGAAATCTCTGAAGCTAAAGATGTTGAGATTGCTCGCCTTCGGAATCTAGCTTGGGAGGTGGCGGGGAGAAAAGAATTCGATGATTGGTCGTCTTCGGTCGGATTTGGATGATGCCGGGGAGAAGATCCGGCGACTGGAGCGGAGAGTTGGAAAGTCGGGAGCTAAAAGATCCGAAACATTACCCGAAAGGCAAGCTGTCGTTCCTTTGCCCGAATCCCTTCCAAGCGATGTTCGCGAGAGCTGCGTCTTCAAGTATTTACACGGTAAGCCTTTTGTTGATATGCTGAATGCTTATAACTTGCAGGCGTCCGGGATGGTGAGAACGAAGTATGGGAATCAATATTAAGGAAAGATCCTCATTTTGATACGACTCCCTACAGTCTTGTTTGCCATCCTGAAGTATTTACCGGCACGGGTATTCTTCCTCTCCCGATTGGACCAAGGATAAGATTGATCCTCCACCTTCCGATCCAGATATTATGCAATATTTGGAAGATTCTCCTGTTTATTCTCCGCTGGAAGAAGTCAATTATGACGAGCTTGTGCCGAATGCGAGTTTGGTCGAGGACCATTCTTCTCCTGGACAAGCTGGACAAAGAGTATGAAATTGCGGAGGATTTTCTGAATATCGAAATATTTTTGTAATCCTCATTTCTTCTCTTCTTTTCCTTGACTCCTCACCAATGGTTGACTCATATGTTTCTTCTAGCAAAGTCGCATCGATCTTGTATAACTTGTTAACAGTCACCTGTAATGACTTTCTTCTTTGATCAAAGATTGTATTCAGCTCTTGTAATTATTTTGATACCGGCCTCTTTGGATCTTCTGAAGAAATAAGAAATTACTTTATCTTTGAACTTTGCTAGCCACTTGAATCGCCGTTGCATTAGGTCTTAGTTGTCTGAAACAATGCCTTTACTTAAGGATTTCCGGAGAAATACAATAAGTCTGAGAAGGAACTCACTCGGGTTTTAAACCGATGCCTTATACTTAAGGATTTCCGGAGAAATACAATAAGTATGAGAAGGAACTCACTCGGGTTTTAAACCGATGCCTTATACTTAAGGATAATTCAAAAATTCAATAAGTCTCGAAGGAACTCACTCGGGTATCAAACCGACGCCTTGCAAAAGGAACTCACTCGGATTTTCATCCGATGCCCCGACTTAAGAAAGTTCGAAAAATTTTCCATAAGCGTTGAAGTGTTGAAGGACCCACACGAATTTTCATCCGATGCCTTATAGTTGGATCTTGTTCTTGAGTGTGGTGTATGATGCCCCCCAATCAAAAGATAGTTTGTTGAAAACCAAAAATTGCATTGATTGAGTTGAAAATGATTACATCACGAACAAAATCGAAATCATCCTCAAGGATAAAACTTTTTGAGATGCCTAGCATTCCACGGACGATCCAACTCTTTCTGGGAATCAATGTTCTTCATCTGTAAGCTCTGAACCGACCGGTTTCACAACCATATAAGGTCCTTCCCGGGGAAGGGTCCAACTTTCTTTGGTGACGCGGGTCGGAAGCTAGGGTGTTTCTCAACACCAAATCTCCGGCTAAGTACCGACGATTCTTCACTCGAGTATTATAATGAGACGCTATCCTTCTTTGATATTGTTGAGTTCGTGCTATTGCCTTTGCCCGAACTTCGTCCAACAAATCAAGACTATCAAGCAGTCCTTGTTCATTTTCTTTTTCCTCGAACTCACGATCCCGTAACGTCCCCGCCATTATCTCCACAGGTGCCAATGCTACGGATCCATATGCCAACCTGAATGGAGTTTCTCCTGTAGGTGTTCGAACCGTAGTTCTATAAGCCCACAGTACATTATGTAGTTCTTCGACCCAAGAAGCTTTGTCAACTTCGAGTCTTCTCTTTATTCCTTCCAGTAGCGTTCGGTTAGTAACCTCTACCTGGCCGTTGCTTTGGGGGGTATGCCACTGAGGACATACGATGCTCGATCATATATGTTCCCATGAGAATTGCTCAAATTGTGGACGGTCGAGCGAGTACCATGGTCGGTGACAATTATCTTTGGAATCCCAAAGCGATATATGATTGATTCAAGCACAAATTTCTCCACTTTTTTCTCGGTAATTGTCGCGGTGCAGCATTGGCTTCTACCCATTTTGTGAAGTAATCAATTGCTACTATCGGATATTCCGATCCGCCCGATGCCTTGGTGAATTTGCCCATGATATCAATTCCCCACATTGCAAAGGGAATAGGATTTAGAATTGAAGCCATAATTTCCGCCGGGCGCTTCGATCTTTGTAGCATGAATTTGTGAGTTACTACATCGACGAACGTAGTCCATAGCAGCCTCTTGGATCTTAGGCCAATATAACCCAAGTCTTAGAATTTTGTGGGCCGGGGCTCTGCCACCCATGTGAGCGCCACAAATTCCTTCATGAACATCAGCCAAAGCTGATTTTGCTCCTTCGGGGCCTATACATCTCATAAGGGGTCCAGCATAAGATCTTTTGTATAGTCTCCCATTCTGAATGACAAATCTAGTTGATCGAATCTTGATCAACCTTGCCTCTACTTGATCCTCGGGTAACTTGTCATCTCTTAGATATTCAATTATTGGATCCATCCAACAACGTTACGCTTCAATATAAGAAATTTCTTTCTCATGATAACTTGGAAAAATTACCTCTTCAATGTAGACCGAAGGGTCTAGATTCTTTTCCTTGGCATTGGCTAGTCGGGATAGCTCATCTGCCCTGAATTTTCATTCCTCGAAATCGAGATATCTTCAAATTCCGGAATTGGTTACGAAATGCCTGCACTATCTCCCGATATTTTTGCAAGCGTGGTTCCTTAATGCCATACTCCCCCTGGACTTGGTTGACTATAAAGTGAGAGTCACTATAAATAGTAACATCTGCAATACCTAATGCCTTTGACAACCGAAGTCCTGCTATCGGGGCCTCATACTCCGCTTCATTATTACTTGCATCAAATGCGAATCTCAAAGCATATCGAATAATAAATCTGCTGGACTTTTTAATAGAATTCAGCGCTTTGCTCCATCTTTATTACTCGAACCATCCACATATACCTCCCAAGTGGTTGGTATAATGGGATCTTCAATGGTGGGTTCCCTTTGGTGCGAGTAGTTTCTACTACAAAGTCGGCTAATGCCCGAGCCTTGATTGCGAGTCTCACGGGCTTAAAACTCACTTGGAACTCACTTAGCTCAACCGACCAGGATACCATCCTTCCGGACAAATCGGGTTTGTTAAGAACTTTACTAAGAGGAAAAGTTGTAAATACCTCAATTGGATGAGCCTGAAAATATGGCCTTAGCTTCCTGGCGGCCATCATGAGAGCAGAGCACTGCTTCTCAATCTGCGAATATCTCGTCTCCGCATCTAGCAACACTTGGCTTACATAGTAAATCGGCCCCTTTGTTTCTTATCTTTCTCCCGAACAAATCTTGCACCGACCGCCGAAAGGGATGTCGCTAGATATAGCTGTAATATTTCCCCCTTCTCTCGGCTGGACAGGATCGGTGGTTGTCCAAGTGCTTCTTTTAATTCCTCGAAAGCTTTCGGCACTCTTGAGTCCACTTTGCTTCCTTACTGCCCTTCAGGTCTTTAAGTGCCTTGAAGAAAGGCAAACATTTTCTCCGGACTTGGAGATAAATCGATTTAAGGCAGCAACTCTCTCTGTCAAACATTGTACATCCCGAACGGTTTTGGGAGCCTCCATATCAATTAGAGCTTGTATTTTGGCAGGATTTGCCTCAATTCTCCTCTGTGATACCATGAAACCCAAGAATTTGCCCGAGGAGACTCCAAAGGCACATTTTTCGGGGTTCAACTTCATTTGATGTTTCCTCGATCTTGAGAAAACCTCGATCAAATCTGCAATGTGATTTGCTTTTGTAAAGCTTTTCACCAGCATGTCGTCAACATATGCTTCAACATTCTTTCCTATCGGCTCTTTGAAAATCTTGTTGACGGCCCTACGATATGTTGCTCCTGCATTCTTCAGGCCAAAAGGCATGACCTTGTAATAATAGCTTTCACGATCAGTCATGAAAGCCGTATACTTCTCATCCTCCTTATTCATAAGGATCTGATTATACCACGAGTAGGCATCCATGAAACTTAAAGTTTCATATCCTGCGATAGCATCTATCAAGAGGTCAATCCGAGGCAGCGGGTAGCAATCTTTTGGGCAAGCTTTGTTTAGATCCGTGTAATCTGTACACATCCTCCACTTCCCATTCGCCTTTTTCACCATCACCACGTTGGCCAACCAAGTTGGGCACTCGATTGGTTCTATGAAACCAGAATTCTTAAGTTTTTCAACTTCGTTCCGAACGGCTTCATACTTTTCAATAGAGAAATTTCTTCTTTTTTGTATCATCTTGGTTTCGCCTTAGGATCTATCCGAGTTTGTGCTCTGCAATGGCCCGATCGATCCCGGCATGTCCTCGGCGAGACCATGCGAATACATCCTTATTCTGTTGAAGAAATAACTTCAACTCATCTTTAAACTCTTCCATTTGTTCGGACCCGACATAAGTAATCTTTTTCGCATCCTCGGTACACAGCTGGATTTGCTCCGATTTCTCCTTTGGTTCGGGCCTTTGCATCTTTGTCTCTTCCCGATCATCTCGAACTTCTATGGGGAGGGCGGTAACCTTCCTCGGACCCTCCTTGTCTTTTAAATAGGCAACATAACACTGCCGAGAGATCTTACGGTCGGAGGAGACTTGACCAATTCCCATATCAATCGGGAATTTTATCTTCAGGTGCTTTGTCGAAACAATAGCACCTATCTTGAATAAAGATGGTCGCCCGAGAATCATATTATAGGCTGGTAGTTCTCGAACCACCAAAAAATTGATTCGGACAGTTGTTTCTTTGGGAAAACTTCCAATGGAAAGATCCAACTGAACCGATCCTTCCGCTCTGCAGATGACCCTGCAAAGCCATATAGGTGTGTAGATGAAGGTTTCATCAAGTCCTGATCCACCTTCAATTTTTGATACACTTCGTAGGAAATTAGGTCAGCTGCAGACCCTGTATCAATCAATACTCTATGCACTTCCCGCCGTGCAATCTCTACCTTGATGACTATAGCATCATCATGAGGTAAACAAACATCTCTTTCGTCTTCTTCGCTAAAGGTGATAGAATCTTCACCATTCAGCTTCTTCCGCTCCTGCGCCTCTCCGGCTCCAACAAATTTGGATTTGGTTTTTAAACTCCGGAATGATTCGGGCTCTGGACCCCCGAAGATGGTAAGGATCGGTGACCGAGTAGCAGCTTCAATCACCTCCTTGCCTTTTTTGGACTTTGGGGCCTCCCTCGAACGTTCTGAACTAACCGAACGATCCCTTTTTGGAGCAGCCGCACGTGGCCCACGTGGCTCCTCCCTTCTCCTGCTAACAAAGCTGGATCAGATGTCCCCGAGATATCAATCTCTCAATATACGCCTTGAGATGACGATAGTCATTAGTATAATGACCATAGTCCTTGTGGAATCGGCAATACTTTTCCCGATCTGCTTTGCTCTCCGGGTTTCAAAAGAATTTTAGGCGGCCACTTCAAAATATTTTTTCTTTTGAGGATATTCAAAATATCAGCCCGAGGAGCATTTAATGGAGTGTACTCACTTCTACCGGGGGATCTTTGGCGCCAAGGTTGGGATCTTCCAACCCGATCACGAACATTCTTCTTTGGCTTACCTTACCGCTCGGGGAGCCTTATGTTCCTTATTGGAGACTTTATTATCTCCTTGGCGCGCATCTAGAATCTCCATGACTTCAGCAGCTTTACGGCATCTCTGTACCAACTCGGCATAAGTCGTGGGTATATCCTGTAGTAATAACTCCGGGAGTTTCCGATTTGTGAGTCCTGTGAATAGAGCGGTTACGGCTACTGTTCATCCAAGTTTTCTATCTCCATCGTCACTTTGTTGAATCTTTTGAGAAACTCTCCCGATCGATTCGTTCTTTCCTTGTTTGACGATAAACAAGGTTTCTTCCGTTTTCTTGACCTGTATCCCACTCTGGAATCGCCCTATGAATTGGCGCGCCAATTCGTCAAAGTTACGATCCTTCCCGAGGGGAGGTTAGAAAACCACTTTTGTGCCGCTCGAGTTAGAGATGAACCGAAAACCCCGCATAAAATTTCATCGAGAATTACCAGAAGCGCCATGGTCCGTTGGTAATAGCCGATGTGAGCTGTTGGATCTCCGGAGCCATCGAATGTTGAGAAGGTAGGCAAACGGAAGTTATGGGGAAACCGATATCCCGCAATTGGCTCAGCAAAAGGAGTCTTCCGAATGAGCTGAGTGAATATCCTCGATTATTCTTCCCTTAGCCAATTGCCCTAACTTCTCATTGATGTTGGCCAATTCTTGACCAATCTGGGTCGGGTGATCTTCGACAATACGATCACGACCTCGATTAACACGATCATCACGTGCTACTCGATCATCACGAACAGCCCGTCCTTCACGAACGTTTCTCTCGTCACGAACTGCTCGATCATCATGAACGGTTCTTCGACGGTGGGTGAGTGAGTTCTTACCCCAATATCCAACCTTGTATTTGAATCGGTTGTACTCTCTTGCGGTCCGTCGAACCGATCTCCTCGCCTTGGTTGATCATCAATCCTCCGAAGTCCTCGGTCTCCTTCATGGAAATTCGATCAACATTCCGGTCTTCGACCATTCTTTGGTCACGTGGTAATGCACGTCTCCCTGAATCGTGTTGATCGGGTTCTTGTGGTAAAACCACTCGTCCGGTGAGCAAGCGGAGTGCTTGGCTCACCTCCAAGAGTTGAATCTTTACCTGATCCAATTGATCTTGGATTGTATCGGGAGGAAGATTACGTCCTCCCCGGCCTTTATCCACTTCGATAGGATTTTGGCTTTCTGGGGAATATCTGGATTATTCACCCCGGGTATCCCGAACACCGGATTTGCGTTGTGCAGCGGCTGCTGCGGCTGCTGATCTAGTCACCATGGCTTTTTCAAGTCTTTCCCACAGACGGGCGCCAATTGATGCGTCCAAAATCTGCTCGACCCTTGGATCTCCACGTGATGTCCTGCCAAACGAAAGCGTCGGATGTGGCCCGACCGCTGGGGTCGGGAGTCCACCTCCGAAGGCTAAGTCAATTGATGAACTTAATCACAAACGGCTCTGCTAGAAGCACAGAGCTAATGAATGAAGAAACGGGAAAGGTGATCTAGATAGCGAGGACGGCCGATAGTTTAGGTCTATCGGTATGTATCGAACACGAGTCTCGGATAGTATTCTTTTTGATCGATTGATCCGTCCCTCACCTTGTATGGTAGTGAGGTTTATATAGAGTGTACCTTCGAATCTCCTTCGTTGGATGCACTCGAGCCTTCTTCGGGTAGTCGTTGGATCTTATCAATAAGATCCGTTGAGCGATAGACTTCTACTAGTTTGGGCTAGTAGAGGACTCCTGAGATAATCGTTAGGTTATGCGATAGTTATCCCTTTGATGATGATTATCCGCAGCCGTCAGTTCGAGTCTGCTGTCATCAGGGTGATTACCCTAATCCATAAATAAGACTAGGGCACGCTTGCAGCCAAGTAATCTTTCTTCTTCAGCAAGCCATCTTCTGGATCCGGTTCGCTCGGGAGCGATTCTGTTTTCTCCGTCTCGACCGGGGTCGAGGGTCGGACCAGGTATGAACCCGGTCTGATCATAAACTCTCCATATCAGATCTGCTCTGAACGTTTTGCTGAAGTATCTCAGTCACCCAATGCACGAGCGAGAAGATGGGTAAACGATGTGTGTATATATAAGGAAATTAGTTATTTTCTTTTAACATTTACATTCATGCTGACTATCTCTTTCATGTATAATGATGACCATACTGTAATTTCTTCTCAAAGAATACCTCATGATAAGGAAAATCTCCACTTTGTTCCCTCAAATCCACTTATCTTTGTTGGAGATCTTGATGCTCAAAATATTAATTTGTCCACAGCTAGAGTTTATGCGAAGTACCCTTGAGTTTACAAGGGATCAAGGAAGTGAAGAATGAAGGTACAGTTTACTTTTCTGTTTTCACCTCCATTCTCTCCCATCTTCTTATTGTTGAAGGAGTTCCTCACTAAATCTTCCCGTGATTGTAGATTTTTTGTTGAATTAGGTTTTATGAGATGATGAACAGCTCAGATGCGCAAGTGAAGGTAATTCCTACAACATGCAACCAATTTGGCAAATCGATTCCAGGCAAATAATTTTCCGACTGTAATGCAGGAACTTGCGAATCAAGTCCACGAAATGAAACGTGGATTAGAGGATGCCAAAGCAAAATTGAGGTTCCAACCAAGTCTTTTTAGTCAGCAAGCTGGATTATTATAGCTTCTGCATGGAACCCTAACACACATGAATCCATTGTCTTCTTTGCAATATCTTTGAACATGATCCTAATCAAATCAGGCTAGAAGACTATGATCAGGTTGGAAGACTATTTTCTATTTTGTCTTATTAATCTAAATTTTGGTAGCATGGTTGACAAACAAATCCACTCTAGTCTCAATTTCTATTTTACCCTTAGTTTTTTTATTTTCTGTGGAGTACTATCAAGTTTCTATTTTCTGTGTAAGTTGGTTTAGAAAATAAACCGTATATTGGGATTAGTTACTATTGCTCCAAAAACCTGTTCGGCGTGCAAGCAAACTGACCTGCAAAACACGTGCTCGACCTAGTTGGTCGAGTAACATCTCCGACGATCAGGTCTGTGGAAGCACACTGCTTTAAGAAGAAAGCAAGTTGTAGATCTCTCAATGCTAGAGGAAGTAACTTTAGAATGCATACCTATTAATGATGACAGTCTCGATATGTATGGATCGTAGGAGATGATCTTAACTGTGACAGAGTTCGACTAGAACTCTATTGTGGTTCCTAACTTCTCAAAAGCAAGAGTGGAGTCCTATTTGCTAGGAGAATATTACTTGTATTATGGTGGTTGAATTCGACCTACACTCTAAGAGTAATTCAAGCTTCCTGACTTGATTGGAGACCTTATGTCGAATGTTGGGGCGGTTAGTTATTATCCAAACGGTGTACGTTACTTGGTATGCACGCTACTTGACTTGTTTTGGTCACAAACGAACCAAAGCCTACCTGGTCCTGTTCACCCCTGGTTGAACCAAGTCGGTCTATTAAAAGTCCGTAATATCAATTATATTGCTATTAATACAGTCCTAGGTGTGGGGGGAAGGTTTAATAATCTCTCTCCTTTCTTCTTCATTCTCTTCATCTTCTACTCACTTTGGTTTCTTCTTCCAAATTGCAGCAATTGCAAGAGATGCCATTGTAGACCTTCTCTAGATTGCAGCTCGGGTTGTGAAGATGACTGTCTCAGCCGGATCCATAACATTGAATGTCTCAAGCAACTCAGCCCTTTGGTGGTGATATATTACTTCAATTGTATTTAATTTTTGTCTTGATTTTACACTAAGTGCAAATATTATTCGATGAAAAAAAATTTACAAAATTATATTGCGTTCAACACTTTTGACCTTTTGTTTTGATAAATTGTAAATTACTCAAAAAGCTGATCTTTTATTCAAAAAGTTGTAAATTACTCACGTCTACTTAATGCTATTTAGTTAGAAATATTCTTTTGTGTTTAGCTTGGTTGTTAATGCCAGTAAACTTCCTCCTAATGACTGATTGGATTGCAGATCTAAAACCAAAGGGCATTTCCCTTGGAGGCAAATATACTATTTTGATTGTACTGAAATTTAAGCAATATTCTATGTTTTTAGTGTTTCAAAAAAGTATTTACCAAGGAAATAAGCAATCTATAGAGAAAAAACTGATTCTTCAAGAAGTTTAGTCTTTCAACCACCTTGATGGGGTCAAATTTGCCTCTATGTGATCTGTCTGTAAGAATTCGTCATTAGTTAAGGCCTCAAGGGTCTTATGATTTATTGAGACAAGCACCCTTAAAATGAGGTGATCTTGGGTTATCCATCTAGAGTAGGGGCCCTTTTCATCTTCCAGCCGACTATCACATCCTACAAAAATACATCGAGGGGGTGCCTTCTCTGGATTACTCAGGGGAGTGATCCACAGCCCAAAAGATCAAGTTTAGGAACGATCATATCGACTTAGCACAATAACTTAATCAAAAGCAAGAACAAATAATAGTTTTCAAAAAATTTAATAATAAAAGTAAGAAAGGATCTTAGAAGGATCACAAAGAACATCAGAGTGCGGAAAATGATACCAATAGAATAAATAGTCAAAGTACGAAATAAAAGGGGAAACTCATTCTACAATAACAGCGGAAGGTAGATCGAATAAAAGTAAAGATTACAACCAGTTCTCAAAAGAAGGAAAAGAAAAAAGTAAGCAACTAAGTTACAGTTTCTTTTATCATCTTTCAGTTTCATAGTGAGGCAGATATGACTGAGGTGTGGCGCAGAGGTTTTTGGAATGTTGGAAAGAAATACATTCGCTTTCAACGATGGAGGCCGGATTTTAATACCCACTCTCCTCAACCAGCAGGTAAGTTGGTGTGGGTTCGTTTCCCTGATTTACCTCTTGAGTATTGGCATGAGAAAGTGCTTCTTTCTATAGAAAAATCTGTTGGGAGACCTGTTTCTCTTGATAGACGAACTCGTCTTGGTTCTATTGGTCATTATGCTCGAATTTTGGTTGAATTGGAGGTCGATGCTGTTCGAGTGAATGAGGTTCAGATTGAGCGCCTTGAACCAGGAACTCTTCGAGTTTTTAGTTTTCTTCAGAAGGTAATTTTTGAGGATGATATTTTGCGGTGCTCACGGTGTAATCGAGAAAGCCACCTGGGTCTTCATTGTAGGTTTGCTTCAAACGACTCTGTGGATGGTTTGCAAGTTCAGCCCTCTATCATTCCTGCAGAAAACCTCCTAGCAGATAATCCTATTGTGGATGGGATTCCTACTGACGGTGTGAGAGTGCAGACTCCAAGCTCACTCCAACATCAGATTCGTGTGGCTTTAGAGGTGGCGGGTTTAGAGGACTCTATTTCATCCAATGAGGGTGCAGCAAATTCAATTTCAAATTTCAATTCAAATTTCAAATCTACAAGGTTGGTTCCCTCTGATGTGGTGATCGCGTCTAGCGAGAACTCTTCTCTTGATCTTTCTCTCTCTCAAAGTGATCCTTTTCAACTTCAAAAAATTTTAGATAAAGGCAAGAGTTCGATGTTGGTTGGTAATCTTTCAAAGAACGTAGTTACCTCTGTTGGTCCCACGACTAACTAACTTCCACCTAATTCGGCTACTAAGGATATTGGCTCTTTTGAACGGTTTGAAAAGCTTCATGAGAGGCCTTGTGGGGCCCTGCTGAATTCGGTTAGAGTGGAAGACTCTTCTACGGAACAAAATTCGGTTTATGTGGAAGACTTTTCTACGCAACAAAATTCGATTAGATTGGAAGAAACTGCATTGGACGTGAACTCTAGTTTGGAACTTCAAGTGGGGTCTATCACATCCTCCCAGCCGGTACCCTATCTGGCATACCCGAGAGTGTGATCCACAGCCCGAAGATCAGGTATCGAGTAATCAACCTCCCACATAAACAATAACATAATCATGAACAATAATAATAAAAGTGCGGAAGATAAACCATAGATCCAAATAAGGAAAGAATGAATCATATACAAATCAGAGTACTAGATATAGTCAGTGTCTAAGACAAATAAGTAAAGTGAGGCAAAATCCCACTCTACAACCAGCGGAAAAGTAGTTCTAAAAGAGAATAAGCAAGACAGAATCTAATCCCAGTAGCAAGTACAATGGGTAACTAAATTGTTCTCAACTTTATAGACAACATCCCTATAAGTATAAATCTCATAAACAGCACAAGGGCGCTTCCACTCAATGGTCGGACTAAGCATCGTACGGAGCATAACCACTCGCGGGATCTTCAGTGTAATTGTTGTAACCGCAATCACCTTCCTGGAGATATGCCTCTTCTCCTTGCGCTTCTTCATAGGGGCCGTCATAATATCCAGTACCTGTAGAATAGTCTAACAAAGATTGTACAATAAAGGAATGAGTTTCAAAGAAACTCAGTAAGGCAGTTAAATCCATAATAACATAAATGGCAGGATTTCAGAACAAACATAAATGCAATATGGTATGAGACAAACAATGAATGAATGAATCTAACTCTATGTATGCTGGTCTCTATTGGCAGACATGCTCTAAGTCATAGCACCGTACTTCTTTAGGAAGGTCTCAATCACTCATCATCAGTTGGTAATGGGTCCGGCATCCCTCGGGACATTCCATGGCTGGGGGTATAGGTCACCACTCTCTCACATCACCATTGGTCTAAGTACCGGCGCATGTCAGGGTAAAGCCTAGCCAAATGCAAGTCTTCTACTTAGTTACATCAAGTCAAATCTAGATACGTCCATTCCTCGTCCCTGACGATCCTTTCCGGTATCCTTCACACTAGAGTCCTCATAGTCCCTGACTACGGACTGATCAACCCTACTGGTCATCCACATATGGTAAACGGGAAGCTCTCACGTCCTCTCACGGGTTGGTTACCGGTCTTAAGCGCCCGTGAGCCCAAGTCTATCCATATGCAACCCTACCAATAAATGGCCCCCACAATATGATTCCTGTCCTCTCACGGGTTGGTTACCGGTCTTGAGCGCCCATGAATCCCCATTGCTACCACGGGTCGTTCGGTCTCAATACCCCTCCGATTAGGGTCTGACATAACCGGACATCCTAGCCAAACACTACTAGACAATCCTAGATATGTCATCCAACAGTTTAGGAAGGTGTCCAGAGGGCATCTCCGGAAACATCCCATAATATTCCCGTAGTAGTCCAAGGACAGAAGTGTCAAAAGGACACCTCTCCTTTCCAAACCATACTTAAGCATACACATGCATCAATTCATATCATCACATATATGGTAACTTCATATATGGAAAGAAATCAATAATTACAATCAACTTTTATATAATTGGTAAGTAAATCATACATGAATCAATTAATCATAAACAAGTAATGCTACTGTAATCAAGGTTATGCAACAGTAGTATATCATTGTAAGAATCTAATTAAGGAAACAAATCAATGATATTCAAATATAGAAACTAGATTCATGCTATCTATGTAATTAAGGAAATAACCATCCTTACCTTTTATAACTCGCAAAGGAATCCTAAGAAATCAAGTAGGATCTTGACAAACTTGAGAAGAAGGTCCTAAACAAGTGCATACAACATATTAGGAAAGATCCCTAACAGAAAAGATACCAAAACATCCAACACAGACCAATTCTGGAGTTGCTGTACTCATTGGTCGAGTGGATTGGTCGACTGGTCCAGTCGACCAATGCAGACAGTAGCCTAAAAAAAACAGAGTTTTAAGATATAAAATCCGAATTTGATGGTTCAAAAGGGTACTAATCAAGGGGTAAACTACATTAGTAGTATCCTAACATATAGGGGGTCTCAAAACACTAATCAAATCAAGTCATCAAGATCCAAATTAGGAAACAAAAAGTTACCATAATTAGATCAATCATGGATCTTGAAGAATTCAAGATAGAAATCAAAGACAAGAACAATAGGAGAATGGATCATTGCTTCAGGTAAAGGTATCATGAAAAGCATACTTAGATCTTCAAGAAAATAGACCTAAGAGCATAAATCTAAATAAGGAAACAAAACCTACCATATATGTAACTATCATGATTCATGAAGAAAACATGGTATGGTAGAAGAGAAACAACTAGAGATTGATAGATCATGGATCATGAAAAGAAAACACAGCAATTGACTACTAACATGATCAATATAGAAGATCCAAGGAGATCAGAATTCAAATCAAAAGTTAACCAAAGACTAGATCATGGTTTGATCATGATTCCTTCAAAAGCTTGCAATGATCATGGTTAAGATCATTGTTTTAGCCATTAATCCTTAGGAAGATCATGAGAGACAAGTCAAGAGATGTTTGCAACAGAGAATGCAGCATCTCCTCTACTGTCTCAACTCAGAAAGGAAAGAAAAACAGAGATGGAGGAGAAGAAGAGAGTGTAGACATACCTTTGATGCAAAAGGAAGAGTTTTGACGAAGATCCGTCAAGAAAATCACCAAGGATGCAAGGGAGATGACTTGCAGAGGTCTTTGGTTCGTTCCAAAGAGTTTGGAGGCAGCAAATACGAAGTAGACTCGAGATTGGACTTAAATAGAGAAAGAAAGACCTAATTGCCAAAGACAGCACCCATTGGTCGAGTGGATTGGTCGACTGGTCCAGTCGACCAATCAGTCGACCAATGCGACATAAACAATTCCAAAACAGGGAATTGAAGGCCTAGATCAAATCCAATCCTAAAGGGGTTTTGCACACATATCAAGTGACTTACCTAATAGGTAGAAATGCCTTCAAACCATGATAGAGAGCACTCCAAGTCCATCAACTAATCCGATCTTCATCAAGATTCAGTTTCCATAAATAGAACTTCATCATCAACTCTCATAGAATTAAAGCCAAACAACAAGTCCTCCACTGGGATGGCCCAAAGCTGACTTCTTACTTTACTTCGGGTCACTGGACCTACAAATAACAAGGGTTCCGGGTCAAGGTTAGGGCTGGGTTTTACAGGGGTCATGCGTGGCCCAACAGAATTTGAATAATTTTAAAGCAGCTTCTTTGGCCGTGGACTCTAGTTTTGGAATTCAAAATTCCTTAGATGCGGCAAAGTGTTTTAATCCAATTGGTAAACTTCCTTTGGGGAGTTCACTAGTGGGACCTACAGATAAGCTTGAAAGTGGTTCGGCCATTCCTTTTGAATTTCAAAAAGTGCTTGTTGCAGGTAAGAGTTCTATGCAAATTGGAAACCCTTTTTTGGAGTGTTCATTGGTGGGACCTGAAGTTGCAAATATTATGAGAAGTTCAGCCATTGAAGGAACTACGGAGGATGATTTGGACTATTGTGGGGCCGATCAGAATTCGGCCAGGCTAGAGAGTTCGGCCAATGATGAAACTTTGCAATTGAAAGTAGTTCTTCCACTTTCGTCTTCGTCTATATCAGTGCGGGCTGAAGGTTCTCCTCGACGGAAACCTGGTCGTCCGAAGAAGAAGGCTCACGCAGTGAAGAAAGTAGTAACAAGTAAAAAGGTTTCTATAGCAGAGGAATTCAAGAAGGTAGATGCAGCTTTAGCGAAAGTATCCACAGTGCATCAAAGCCTCCCATTGGGAGAGGATAGTGCTGCTATGTAACTATTGTTATGAAGCTTTTCTTAAAGATCTTGATTTGGATGCATCTAGACGTCCTACATTTCGTTTCTGATGACTTAGTTGTTGTCAATTATGAGTAGGAACCAGTGAGGAAGGGAGTATTGGGGGCAACTGTTGTTGCGGGTGAGCAAGGTAGGTACTAATTGCTGTATTTCTTTTCTTTTTCTTATTTTCGTTATAAAATGACCCTTTTAGCGAAAAAATAATCATAAGAAACTAGACAAGGCCGAATTTTCTCCTGACAAATATCAGTCTCGAACTGATAATCTTCACCGACGTAGTCGCCGTAACCAGTATTGTATAAGTCACCAACTTGGTCTTCAAAGTGTTGACCATTATAGTCAACAGTAGTAGTACCTGCAGGAAAGTCTAACAAAAAATGTTGCGAAAAGGAGTGAGTTCAAAAGAAGTCAGCAAGGTAGTTATTCCATGATACATAAGCCATATGATACAAGTCATAACATGATGCAATATGATATGAAACACATGATGCAAGTATGATTCTAACTCTATGAATGCGGGTCTCTATGGTAGACATACTTTAAGTCATAGCACCATACTTCTTTGGGTTGTCTGTCACTCCCCCTCAACTATTTAAGATATCTTGGGTCTGCCGGGGTAGTTGGGTAAAGTCCTCGTCAAAAACCATGGCTGGGGATTTGGCCACCAGTCTCTCACATCGCCATTGGTATAAGTATTGGCGCATGTCACTGTAAAGCCTAGCCCAATGCAAGTCATCTACTTAGTCATGTCAACTCAGATCCAGATACTTTCATTCCTCCTTAACTATTTAAGATATCTTAGGATCCTTTCCGGTATCCTTCACACTAGAGTCACGTATCCTATGGCTCCAACCAACTCGGACTATGGACTCATCAACCCTATTGGTCATCCACAAATAGTAGAAGGGAAGCTCTCACGTCCTCTCACGGGTTGGTTATCGGTCTTGAGCGCCCGTGAGCCCAAGTCTATCCATTTGCAACCCTACCAATAAATGACCCCCACAATGTGATTCATGTCCTCTCACGGGTTGGTTACCAGTCTTGAGTGCCCACAAATCTCTATTGCTACCACGGGTCGTTCAGTCTCAATGCCCTTCTGATTCGGGTCTGACACGACAGGGACATCCTAGCCAAACACCACTAGACAAGTCCTATGTATGTCATCCAATAATCCATGAAAGCGTCGATGGGCATCTTCGGAGAGCATCCCATACTATTCCCTCCAATGTCCAAGGACGAAGTGTCGATGAGAACACTCCCCAATCCCAAATTATACCTAAGCAATCACATGCTTATTTCCATCATATCACATATCAACGATACATCATCATAAGAAAAGATATGTCATAACATCTCATGGTCAAGTGTATAGGTACATGACAAGAATAAATAGACATGATAAACAAAGTAATTAAGCATGGTGCTACTGTCATAAGGTAACTACAGTAGTCATATGATGTCTAGAATCAACTAATAAGTTAAGTCTACTAAATTGCCAACAACAATGTAAAAGTCATACAGTCTATGTTATATGACGATAACCGTCCTTACCTTAAGCTATGATGATGATGATCCAAAGGTCACAAAAGAATGATCCAATGATGGTATTAAGACCCTAGACAAACATAAATGAAAGATTAGA
This sequence comes from Hakea prostrata, assembly GCF_041222555.1. Taxonomy (NCBI): domain Eukaryota; kingdom Viridiplantae; phylum Streptophyta; class Magnoliopsida; order Proteales; family Proteaceae; genus Hakea; species Hakea prostrata. Next base: position 343,245 of record NW_028291149.1, read on the forward strand.
GAAGAAATCGGGAAAATCGGAGGTTGAACGGGTCAAAACGGCAAAGATCACAGTTCAGCACCTGCTTGGGATGCTCCTTGGTTGATGGGATCGATCAAGCAGGATCGACCAAGGAACAATATCGGGGCTGCATAGTGTATTTTGGTGATTTTGGTCCGAAATCGATCTTTCGAGGCTCGGATTGATCCGAAACTTGGAGGGCTTCATTGTAACAATATAAGGACACTATACAACAAGAATCAACACAATCTAATGGCCCAATTGAAAACCCTTAAATTGAAACCCTATGTTCTAAATACAAGAACATAGCATGAAGTGAAATCAAATGAAAAGCAATGAAAATGGAGGGATTAGCTAGGGGAACTAATGGGGAATAGATTAGAATCATATGCTAGCATAGAACATAGGTTTAACACATTACATATCTCAGTTTAAGTCAAGAATGCAAGATGTTAATAAAAAGTTTATAGAAATGCATATGCGATAATCAAAATAAGAGTATATCATAAGTAGGAATGGAAAGAGATCATGGATTAGTGAGGAATGAACACTTGGAGTAATGGTTGCAAGGTTGCAGCATCAACTCCAAGGTTACAACAGTAAGAAAAGAAGAGAAAATAGTAGGATAGAGAGTGAAGATGAGAGTTCATACCTTGTAGATGATAATGGAGGCAAGAATCAAATGATTGGCAATAATTAGAGTAGAATAACCTTCACCAACATCGAGGAGCTTTAGGGAACCTTCTCCACGTTCTCAGGTGTTGCAATGATTAGAATAGGGTTCAAAACACGAGACTAGCAAAAATAGGGGGTGGAATATTCCAAAAGAAGCATTAACTCGCAGCTGGGCAGCCTTGGTCGATGCTCCTTGGTTGATGGGATCGACCAAAGAGGATTGACCAAACAGGATTGGCTAGGCATAGTTCAGCTACTTCGGACAGGGATTCAGAGGGCTATATGAGGTCAAATTGAGTGACGTTTTCTCCTACAAGTCAATCAAGAAGTCTAGTTTCAGGAAATACCTTCGGATCGAGCACGGGAGTTCATAAGGTACTTCAAATAATTCATCCCTTTTTGATGTGCAGTTTCTTAACAAACACTAACAATGCTTCCCAGTGTGGAGCACCATCATCAATATCCATGGGTTTCAGGTCAAACACCATGTCTTCTACAGAGAGGGCCCACAGAGACTTCTTCCTTCACTTTGAAACATTGGATCTATCCTAAGGAAAAGGTCGGACATGACCTCCTAAGGCTTTCAAAGATAGCAACATTGAAATCAAGGTTCGACTTTAAGGTCTAACATTAAACAAGCCTTTCTTTATCCCAAAACAAATAGGGTGTCCTGGTTAGGTTTGGGCTGGATTTTACACCGACGACCTCTTGCCTCACCCTAACGACCTCCTAACTCATCACAACGATGTCCCCCTTCATCTTCAGTACGCCAATCCCTTTTAACCTCACTATTAACCAAGGGAGGGAGCTGAGAGAGACGTTCCAGGCATGTAGAAGTCAGTACCCGAGTACTCCCCACTCTAATAGGATGGTCAGAAGATCCCTCTAGATGTTTTCTTGGCTTGAATGACTTTTTCATCACGCACCTCCAACGGACACCTGTTGGAAGTGTGGTCGATCTTCCCACAGTGCACACAAATCAGATACAACTCGTACTTTAACTCAACATGTACCCACTCATCTTTGCAACTCTTCAGCTGGCCATAAAGTCTAACAGGGTGATTAAGATTGTGCATAATCTTAATCCTTGCAGAACCCTCCGGCAATCTTAGTGCCGCCATGTCCATCTGGACCTCCACCACTTTCCCAATTTCATTCGCAACTTTAAGAATAAGGACATAGTCGAAATAGTCCCTCCTAAAATTCCTCATTTGGACCCATAATGCGATTGGAGGCATGAACCCATTTAGTGTGTCCTTCGAAATTGACATTAGTGCTAAATGAAGCAGCCAACGGTCAAACCACCACGGAGACATGGAAATGACTTCGTTTCTGTTAGCTTCAGAAGCAAAAATAGCTTGAAACCCATTCCTTCGCATCAATGATATGTCCACCGCACCTAAGGACACCCATAGCTCCACCTGGTGTCTGCAAATATCAAAGATGTGCCCTACTCGGTCTCGAATCACCTGGCCATACAATGTATTCGCAGCCAAACATCGAGTAGAGAAGGTTGAACAACCTCCTGCATTTCCACCTACAGAGCTTGATGACCCCTTGAAATTGTCCCTTGATGAAGATTGAACCCTTGATGAATAATCTAAATTGTTATGGAACCCGTCCAACAGTCCTTTGGAGGTTGGATTTCAAAAATTCCCCATGCTCCCCTGCCTTCCCATCACATAAACCCAAGTCTCTCCTTTTCCTGCAACCACAACCACTACACCAACAACAAGCCCACCTGAAAGTAACAGCAAGGACACCAATAGGGACATAGACAAAACTCCACGAAGCCCACCCCACAGATCTCCTACAAAAGAACAAACCACAAGAAAGCACAACAAAAAAGAAGACAAAGGGTATAAAAAACTGCAGAAATAGACCTCAGAGTACCGAGAGTGGAAAGAAGAAACAGATGAAGACATAGCTGGTTGGTGTGTCCTAAATAAGTAGGTAAGGGTCACTATAGAAGAAAGGAAATTAAAACGTCCTGCAGAAAAAACCAAAACTTCAATAGGTATAATCAACAGTTCCCTCTGTGTGTTTCAGACTAATATGGTTTCAGAAGAGAGGAAATATCATCTCAAAAGGACAAAAGAGAGACGGGAAACTCAGCTTTTGTGAAAGACGTTTGTAAGACTAAATTTGACAACCAATGTAGAGGGATACTATTATGGGGGTGACTAGCTGAATGTTTTCTAGTTAAAAGGGGAGGTAAATGTCAATTTCTCTAAAAAAAAAAAAAAAAGTGAATATAAATTTCTTAATGGAGGATGCAAATTGAAAATGAATTTTTTACTATCTATTGACAATCATACCATTTTATTGGGAGGGTTAGGGTTGAGACTAGAGGCTTCAGCAACTACTTTTTCTTTTACTCTTCCAAGTGCTTGATTTTCTTAGGTTTTCTCTAGCTTCATATTATCTTAACTTATAAAATCAACAAACTAGGAAAATAAATAAAAGAAATAAGTTAATCAAATGCTCAATAAATTGGATAATAATCAGTTGGATAAGGGGAATAGTTTAGTGTCCTTACTATAAGCAATTCATGTCCTAATCTCCATACTCGTTAAAGGACATGGAGTGTAATGAGATTTGAACACAAAAAAGGGATCTAGATTCTCTGATAGTATATGAATGCAAATTCAAAACACATATTTCACCATCTGTTTGGGTCCCTACTTCTCCTCTTTCCTCCTCGACTATAAGCCGACCCCATGACCACGGCCCACCGTCTACTCTCCCCCTTTGTCCTTTCACCGCCCCCCAACCATCAAATACCTCACTAGGCAAGACTCAGTTTAGGGATAGGGCATTCAAGAAAGAACAATTGGAGGGGGGAGACAATGAAAGGAATTCGATCCAAAGCTAGGACGAAGGCCTAGTTTTGCTAAGCAGCAGCACAAGAAGCACTAAACAATACATAAGGGGAAGTCTGGTAATTACAGCAGAGTCCTACTCAAGTCCAGCTGAGCATATCTGTAATTAGAAGTTCATTTGGATATCAATTTTAAATTAATCTTTGAGTCAATCTAGGCTATCATTAAGGCGTCCTTTCAAGTTAGACATAAGAGTCCTATTTGGAATTTGAATTGAATGTTGACTACTATTAAGAGTCAGTATTAAGGCTATAAATAGAAGGCTGTGTTTGTAACAAAACTCAGATTCAAAAACTAATTAATAAAGAGTGTCTACAGCCTAAGATCACGATGTAGTAACTACTCATCAATGGTAAGGGACCTCCAGATAATCGAGTAAGCATTCTAGGGGTTCAAACTGAAGGTTTTCTCATTCGTCAAAGCTAGCTTATGGTCTATCTACATCATTACATCTCAATCCTAGCCCACAGACTAGGTCACAGGTAAGCAATAAGTCAGTCTTGTCATTCACCTTTCCCCTGGTAAGTAATAAGTCAGTCTCGTCTTCTGAAGTTCCTCTCTGTCGGTGCAAGAACCTGATCGCCGCCCACAAAGCTCGAGCCGTCTGAGGCGGAGAGGCTCTCCTGGTAGTCTCTCCGCCTCCCCTACTTCTCATTCCACCTCTCCCATCTCTCCCTCTCTGTCTGTTTCTCCATCTCCTCTCCCGGATCCGCCTCTTCTCTCCCTCTTCCATCTCTCCCTCTCTGTCTGTTTCTCCATCTCCTTTCCCGGCTCCGCCTCGTCTCTCCCACTTCCATCTCTCCCGTCTCTGCTTCTCCCATCTCCGCCTCGCCTCCCCTGCTTCCATCTTGCCCATCTCTCCCTCTCTACTGTTTCTCCATGTTCACTCCCAGCTCCGCCTCGTCTCTCCTGCTCCCATCTCTCCCATCTCTCCCTCTCTGTCTGTTTCCTGCCGAGGAACACCAGATCTGGTGTTTTTGGGTTGCTCTTCCCTTCCCTCATCTGCTCACTTCCCCCATTTTCTTCTTCTCTGCTCGAAAAACTAGATCTGGAGTTTTGGACTCAGATATGCAATTTTTCCTGTCGATCTCTCCCGTACTTCTACTCTCCCTTCATCGGCTACCAATAATCTAGTTGTAGCACGTCTTTTTTTCTTTTTTTCTTATCAAATAACAAATCAATTCTTTGGTTATAGCGTTCTTTGGTGCACACCGCAGAATAACTCCAGCCTGGGTACAAGTTCTTCTGCGGCGAGCTTGACAGGTACGCCTCTACTGCATAGCCGGATGGTAAGTTCGAACCTTCTCTGCACTTTTTGTCACACCCCGCCCGCTGGGCCCGGTTAACCGCCCGACAACCTGTGGGTGAGAACCGTCATAGGATCCATGGTTTTAGTCTGTCAACAATAATAAATACAAATACTAATAATCAAGAGCAAGAATAGTGCAATAATTAATAAAAAGGTTACAGGAGTCCAAATACTCCAATAAATATCCAAGAACAAACGAAAGAGGGAAAATCAAGAATCAAAAGTAATATCGAGTCCAGCGGAAGCAAAATAAATAACTAAATAATCTTCATCTTCAGGAGGCTTCATGCTCTGCAAGTTCATGTATCACTGTCTGTGCCACATCAGCTTCATATGAGAAGGCTCTTTCATATGAATCATCTCCAACTTCCGACATTGTGCAACCATCTGTACAGTTTATATAATACATACAATGAAAGGAATGAATTCCAACGAACTCAGTAAGGAACAAGCAATTCTCATATATATGTCAATACAATCCACGAATGCACAGATGAAATGATATGGATGGTACGCAGAAATATGAATGCTACTAAGATCTAACTATATAAGTCTCTAACAGCTGACATGCTTTAAGATATACACCAGCACTCCTCTGGGTAGGTCTAGTCACTCTGATCCGGCAAGGACTGGTTACCTCTGTAGGGATCCTGGGAAAAGGGGTAAGTCCACACCTGGCTCTCAAAACCGTGGCTGGGGTTAACTCAACACTCTCTTACCACAACCATTGGCAATGAGTACTGGCGCATGTCGGGGTTTCTAATCCAATGCAAGGTCATAATGGTAACATACTATATGGAGTCCAGATACATCCCCTATGGCACCAACCAACTCGGTTCAGTATCCTTCGCAACCTAGGAGTGAGAACCCTCACGGACTGGCTACCACTGTTGGACTCCACTTCTTAACCCTATAGTCATCCACATATTATTGGGGCGGATGCTCTCATGACTCCTCGCGACACCCGGTCCGCTCCATGGACGTCCATGAGCCCAACCGTAACATATGCAACCCTACCATTACATGACCAATAGTGGACCACTGAGTCTCCGCACGGACTGGTTACCACTGTAGGATGAAACATAGTCACGTCACCATTGTCACGGGTCACCCGGCTTCAATTCCCCTGCCGAAAGGGTAATAGCACGTGGGGTACCTAGCCATGCAATTCTAGACACTCCTAAGTATGTCATCCAGTAATCATGATAGTGCTGGAGACATCAGCAAGCATGTGTCCCATTCCACAGCCTTCTGATATCCCAAGCTAAGATATCCCAAAGGAATACCCCTTCCATCACAACTACACTACATCACTCTTTATCATACCATGAATAGTTGTGCAATATCATGAAAGATGAAGTACATCAAGGAATACCACAAACAGCAAGTGTACAATAAGATTCACGTGCTTTATACAATTACAGCAAGTTACATGATCAAAGAATAGTAAATAGAACAACAGAATCATCATGTATATGTAATTGCATATAAATAAGAATGCATGTCCTTACCTGTAATTATGTAAAACTCCTCTAACTTGAATTCCAGAAACTATTATAAGACTTTTACTTGAAACAGAGAACACCTAGGCATAAGGTTACAAGAATATATAAGAGTCAAGAGTCAAAACAAATCGAAAATCAAACTTACACAGACACTGGAAACCGGCCGGTCGCTTGGGCTGGTCGCTTAGGTTGAGCGACCGCCACTAGTGACCGCCCCAAAAACAGAGAGTTTCAAATCCGAAAAACTCAGGCTTTTGATCATCCGTTTTCAATCCGAATTTCGAGTGACCATGGCCTAAGTCTCGAATCTAACACTCCAAGAGACACTAGGTGATAAGAAACCTAACAAATACCATAAATGGATTACCCAGAAACTTTCCCCTTGACTAGATCCATCCATTAACAAATGTAGGGATTCGTTTCTGGACAGGATCTCATCAAGAACATTGGAAAGGGAGTACAACAAATCAATTGGGTAACCACTAACAAAAAGGGGATGGGTTCATATCAATCAGAGGTTAAAAAGAAGAGAATTACAGATGGAGATTCATTACCTTAATCAGAATCACCAAGAATAGAAGAGAAAATGTTTCATATCATTAACAACACTTCAGACCTGAATCCCGCACATTTCCACAGCCGCCTAATCGCCCAAAATAGCAATCCCGAACATAATAATGCGTTAATAGGGCGAGGGATGCTATTTATAACGATCAGGGGGCAAAATAGGGAAAAACCCCGAAAACAGACCGGGCGGTCGCTCCAGGTGGTCGCTTGGTTCAATTGACCGCCACTAGCAACCGCCCCCATGTATATTGCTATACAAGGGTGCTTTGCTCATGGGGTTGAAGACCAAGTACAACCTAACCCAAATGAAGACATGGGGGAGATCTTAGTCCGAAAATGAATCTCAATAGGTCAATAATAAAGGGGTTAGGGTTTCATCATAACATATGGCTCATGAAAAGGTTATGATCACGGAAAGAGAGGGAATGATTGTTATCAAGAAAATAACAAGAAATCATAGGAAATCTAGTTTAGGTTAACAGAAACATTACCCATGAGGTTTCCCTCACATGGAAGGTTACAAAAGGTTTCCAGAAAGATCATTCAAGGGTTAGGGTTAAGGTTTCAAGAATCTATTGGCTAGGGTTAAGATCATGATGATGATCATAGATCTCAAAGAATAGAATGAGATCATGGAATAGATGGTTGCAAGGATGCATCATCTTTTTCCTGATCTCAATCAAGAACAAGAACGAAGAAAGAATAATTAGAAATCCTAATTAGGTTAAACATGGATGATGAAGAAAATATACTGTGATCAAGGATAAAGAATTAGAGAATGATAGGTTACAATTTTAGTAAAGAAAACACATTGATTGGCTGTTAACAAGATCAAACTAAGGGTTCTTGGTTTGATCCAAGAGGTTAGGATTTCACCCTTTTTTTGGCTCCCAATGAAAAGGTTGAGAGCACCGGATGAAGGGAAGTAAATTGATAGCCAATAAAACAAGAAAATAAAGATGATCAAGTTTAGGTTAACACAAATATCACCCAAGGGAAAGAGAAACAAAGAATGCACAATCTAAAAAGGTGTTGGGCAGTTTCCAACAGATGAAAGAACAATAGGGTTTCAGATATGGTTACCTCTCATAAGAGTTGGTTACCTCTCATGAGAGTTACCCATAATTAATTCTCAAAAAAAACCACCCAAGATAGATAAAGGAATATCTCATTAGTATTTCAAAATAAAGAATGGAATTAGGAAGGGTCTACTAATGAGAGAAAATAAGGTTCACAATTAAAGTGAAAGGAAAGAAATTCAAATCATACAATTAAGGATTTACTAACAAGAATCCGTGTATCCCACGAAAAGACTAGGGAGAATAAAAATTCACCCTTAGGGCAAAGAATTTACAATCAAGAAAGGTTTTGGGGAGGGTCCAATGAATTAACAGAAATAAAAAGGGTTCCCAATTGGTTACCCTCTCATGAGAGTTATCAAAGAATTTTCCCTCAAAATCTCTCCCTTTTGGTTTCCAATGGTCCAAGGAATAACAAGGATCAACCCCTCAATCATGAGGACACAAGGGAAGGTCATGGTAATAATATGAGACCTTCCCCACAATCATAAAGATAGGTAGAAAATTAGGGAAAGTATCATTAAGAGCTTTGGTGGAATCAAATTCAAGAATCATCGTCATATGGCTTTCAAGAACATAGAGTGAATTGTGGAATTCACTCTAGGGCTAAAAGAATTAAAGAAGAGGTCATTACAGCAATGTAATACCCTTCTCATGATCAGAAAATCAGAAGTAGAGAAGAAAGAATGAATTAAAGAAGAAACGAATTGAATACCAACCTTATAGAAGAGAATTCGATGAAGAAATCAGAACAGATGCTTGAGGATCTTTCTTGGTTTCGAAGGAGAGGTTCTAGGGCTTTTCCCACATTCTCCAAGGCTTAGAAACAGAATGAGAGTGAAAAACATGGAGTTCCCCCTTTTACATATCACAAAGAGTCCAAGAATTACTATGGTTTCACCAAACTGACCAAACTGCCCCCGGTGGTTGATTGATTGCCAAAGAGGAAGTTCAAAGGTCGATCCCACACTATCTAGAGGTTTAGAAACATAATGGGAATAGTTTACCACGAAATTAAAAGAAATAAAGCTTTTGAAAACCTTCAAAACAGATATTTACCAAAATGCCACTGCCTGGACAACTTATTCAAAAATAGGGATTTAATGGGCCTAACTTCAATATTTTTGGATGGGCTTCTTTCAACACATCATACTACTTACCTAGTATGGAGGGATGTCTTCAAACTAGGTCCAACTAAGCTTTAGGTCCATCAACCAAGTTCTTCTTCACAAATAAATAGTTCAACACCAAATCAAATAAGGTTTCCATAAGGAAACACCATCATCAATATCCATGGGTTTTGGGTCAAACACCATATCCTCTACTGAGATGGCCCACAAAGACATCATCCCTCATTTTGGGACATTGGATCAAACCTAAGGGAAAGGTCTGACATGGCTTCCTAAGATTTTAAAAGATAGTAAAACTGAAATCACGGTCAAACTTCAAAGTCAACATTAAACAAACCCTACTTCACCCAAAACAGATTGGGTCTTTGGGCTAGATTTGGGCTGGGTGTCACACTTTTGGTGGCACCACCACAACAACCGCCCAAGTTTTGGGGCCGGCCGGGGGGGGGGGGGTTTGTCCGCCCGGGGGGGGGGTGGGGGGCCCCCTGGGGGGGGTGGTGCCCCCTCCCTTTGGGGTTTTTTTTTTCCCCCCCCTTTGTTTGTTTTTTTCCCCCCCCCTGGGGTTTGTGTTTTTTTTGTTGTGTTGTAGTTGCTACAGCTTTTGTTCTAAGGGTTCTTTGGGCGTGACCCATGTTGGGCTTGACCCAACCCTTAGCCTGGATGACCCTGTCTATTGCATGTACGATAGTTTGGTCACTTTCCGCTCCTTGGTTCTGTTCGAACCTTGTGTATTCATGTAGTTGTGTCTGTATTTTTCTTTTGTTTGTGTGTCTGTACTTTTTTTAGTTCACTGAATGAAGTGTTGTTTCCCAAAAAAAAAAACAAAAAGGTAAACTGTTGTTTCTGCAACCCCTACCCCATTCGACTATTCTCTTCTTCATAACCCTAAAACTCATAACTCTTAAACCCTCCAGTAGAATCGTCCCTCCTTGCAGATCCATAATCCTTCTACTGCCACCACCAACACTTGATCTAAGCCTCAGCCTTTCTGTTCACTTCCTTGGAACCCTAAATATTGATCCTCTGCTGCAACTCTTATCTCGCCACGTCAGCAATGTTTGATCGAATGGCTGATATTCAAATGATGAGGGCTTATCTGTAAATTTTGATTTTTGATTTTTATATTTTAATGGAGCATGGTTATGAGAAACCTCCAGTGACATAACCCTGTCATTGGTTGCCGTTGAAACTCTATTTGCAAGAACTTCATTCAGTTTTGAGTTTTGAGGCTTCGAATCCTGTCAAATCTCGAATTGATTCGGTTCTTCAGAATCTTCATTTACCCTTTCTGGAGTTCGACCGTCAAAATCGACGATTCTCCCACCTACTCAAAGGTCAGCAGTCCTTGGCGATTCATCGTCTTCAAGAATAGTTGGATTCATCGTCTTCAAGAATCGAATATGGAAGAACTACAAGAATCAGGTTGTTCTTCTTCTTCCCATGATTGTGGTTTCTATTTTTCTTGTTGTTTTTGTTGTTTCTTCATCGATGAAGGCATTGCCAAATTCCCATATGAGAATCGACTATCACTAGGTAAGGCAGCAGCCATGGATCTACCAAGAACCGGCGACTCAAAGATCGGAACACAAGACATCCCTCTAATGAACGCAGATCCTTCGATCCTATTTCTGCTGCTACTGATGCTGCTATCCAAAGCAATCGACAACATCCCACTTGTTCCCCATAATCTTCCGAGACAAATGAGACTGTTAACAAAAGATTAAGATAAAGAAGTTAGCCTGCTTAGCATGAAAAAAAGGATTATGATTAGAAAGCTAAACCGATATCATAAACTCTTATCATTTGAATCTCAGCCATTCAATCAGACGAAACTAAACGAAATAAATCACTTCCAAGTGTAGGTGGAAGCGTATAATAATTGTATTGTCTTTCTGGGCCTTTTATTCATGTTAGAAATAAAAATCGATTGGTAGGGACCAGTTGGAAGCTTTTTAATACCAATTGATATGATGTATCAACTATATATGGGTCTTGATAACTATAAGGATTTTAACCCTTGTCCACTATTTAGATCATAATTTGACTGATATATCTCCAATTACTACCCTAGACTTAATAAGATCCATTTATGCGAAAGAAAAACCTATTAAAACCCTTAATGAAAATTTTGATTTTGCATTTGCATGAAATGTGATGACCTTTACATTTGGACACTCATGGTTCATGAAAAACATTGTTTTCTCCATCTTCTCAACCTATTCATACAACTTGGAGTATTCAACACCTCACTCATCTAATCATTGAACCTTGATTGATTGAAGCTTGATTCACCGGAAATAAATCGGGGAGCTGAAATAACTTATTCAGAACGACTTTTAAAAGATTACGCTGTACGATTGGATCAAATAAGCTCTTTTGGAATAAATACTCAGCCGCTTGTGAACCATCAGGTACTGTCTTATTCAATGTTTGTCCAGTTACTCTTTTACCCACAAATGCAATGTAGGCATTTGATTTGCTAATTATAATATCTCCTAACATACCAAAACTTGTTGTCACCTCACTAGTTGTGGGGTAAGGACTGATACATAAAATAAATTTTTATTTGATTGATAATTATATATAACAGAAGATATTTTAACCATTTGCATCAAGCTCAAACTCCCTTCTTGCATGCGTGCTCCTTTAGAAACACACTATAATAAGAGGTAAAAGTCTATTATTAGCATACTCGATCAAACAAGCGATTTTCTCACCTACTATAGATCCCATACTACCCTCCATGAACTAAAAATCCATAACCCCAATTGCTACGGGAATACCATTCAATCATATATCTCATAAATGTATTTTCTTTTTCCTGCTAAAAGGTCAATTATATTCAAAGCAAAAAGATTAAAAAATGATGACAATACTTCTTACATAACATGGAACCAACACTCAAAACACTCAACATTAGTTGCACTCAATACATCCTTCTTAAAACTAATATCTCGCTCAACCAAAATTTAATAATTATATTCTATTAAAATTTTTATGCAGTCGCTTATGAGTTTAGTCCACCAGAATTTAATAAATAGTATACCAAAAAAAAATTCTATTAAAATTATTATGCAGTAGCGACCTCTCTTGTTATGCGTTTTAGTCTTTTTGACTTCTATTGTTTTTTCTTTTTTTCAGTTTGTAAAGCGTATATAGAGGGATCAAAAGAATTAGAGTGGTACTCTCCTTAACTATCTACCAATTTCAGTTATTTTGCTTAATTTGTGATGTGGGCCAGTTATATATACTAACCGTCAAATGCTAATTTGTATTAAATGCAAACATTTCTAGTTTTTGAAAAAAGGAGGACGTGTGATAGTGATATCTCATTTTATATATACACATACTTTAATCCTTCTAGTTGAGAAAAAAAATTTCTAATAGCATAAAATTGACATGTTTAAGAAATTAAAAAACTAAATGTTCGTGAACTTATGGTTTATATATATTTTTTTTCAGGGATCCATATTTTTATAGAAAAGTGGTGTATTCCTCAAGTGCATTGAAATGCTTCTAGTTTAAAGACGAATATTTTATTTTCATAGTTGAACCCCAAGGATAAATGGAGCTCATGACATCTTTTTGTGAATTGTTAATCTTTGTCAAAAAGTAAATATTAATTAGAAACCAATGAAGCTCAAACAAATGTTTTTTTTTTCAACTTTCTTTGTTAATTAACCAACTTATATTGGGTTAAAATTAGTGAACAAGCTAGCAAGGGATGTCAATATGTTTAAAAAAATTTGACCACCTTCTTCCACAAAAAAAAATAAAGAGTGTTCCACAAGAAGAGTTGTTTGCATAGTAGAATTTATGAAAGCATTCCATGTAAGAGAAGTATAGCTTCAGTGCACGCACAGGAGTCAATTAAAGCAACAACGTAACATAATGAAAGTAGAATTTCTGTCATTCATAAGGGTAACTCTATCACTTTGCTCCTTTAGGTAACCCTATCCCATATAGAGAACTATGGTAGAGGCAACTAAGTTGCATAAGACTATGAGTGGTTCTATGCTCTTGCAAACCAAATGTCTTGAGTTCAAACGACCAAACCATTACTCTCCTTATGTATATAAAATAAACAAAAACTTACTAGGTTGATGTGGTAAATTTCTAATCAAAATCACGTAGAAGAGCCCGAGAAAGCACTAAAGGGGTTGAAGTTACCTAATAAACTAAGGTGATGAGTGTTCAATCTTAACTTAGCTTATCACCTTTTACCTATTGGTGATGATGAGTCCTTTGCATCTTGCAAGTGGAAGTTTTCCCATAGTAGAAGACGAACATAGTAAGAGATAAAATAAAATAATCCTCCAAAAGGGAGGTTTTACTTTGATACCAATACTTTTAAGGCTCTTTTTTGTAACAATTCTCATTGTCTATTATGATATTTTTTTCATTGTTTTAAATTGTTTGGCATCCATTATCATTTTTATTTTTATTTAAAATAATAAAAAAACCTCAAAAATTCACAATGGATTAAAAGTCCATTATGGATTATTGGTGAAAAGTCATTCTCCTCATTTATGTGGGGTAGACTTGAAATTTTGAAGTTAAGATAGGGGTATAACAGTAAAAACACACTATTTTATAAATTCACTTCTCAAACCCTACCGCATTTCTCATTTCCTGGAAAAATTCTTCTCAAGTCTACGGGGGCTTCTCAAACCCTCTTTCCATGTCTCAAGGAAGCTCTCAATTCCTGCAAAAAAATTTCTCAATTCCGAAGGTGGATCTGCATTGATGAATTTCTTTTATAGTTCTCTCTATTTTCTTGTTTCGGAGTTTTGAAAGGATTTATTTTTAATTTTATTTCATTTTTTTATGGACGATCTGTTTCACAAAGTTCTCAGTCGATGCTTCCTCCTTGTTGAGAAATCGTTGAGCAGGTTTAGATTTTTGGTGGCATGATATCTATCTGGGCTTACCTTCTTTTCTTTTGATTTTGTCTGGTCATGGTGATACAGGCTCGATTTATGTCATTCACATTTTGGATAATCTCTTCTTTTGGTTTTCGAATTTTTGGGTTCAGCTCTGTTTCCTTGATCGATGTTGATCTTATTTTGTAATTGTTTGGGTAATGAACAGATTCAATTTACCTGAAGCTTCACAACCCAAAAACTCATCAGCAATTCCTTGGCCTTGATCAACCGTTATGCTTCCAGTCACTGACCCTGTTGCTTAGAAGCCTTGTTAGCTTGATTTGGGTTTTGAATTTGGTTTTAGTTTTGTGTTTGATGTTATACTAATTTGGTGTGGATATACTTATGTGTTACGTACAAAAAATGTATTGGAAGCTCTATTTTCTATTTTCACTCTAAAACAAAATCAGTTGCCCAACAGGGCAAAGTTGGGTGTTCTTCAATTTCTTGACTCACAGACAGCAGAGATCGAATCTGCAGATGCTTAACTTATGAACCCAGTTCTATTTCTCCCAATTTAAAATCTTGCAACAATAGCTGAGTGAACAAAAACCGCCATGACAACGGAGATCCAATAATGTAGGGAATGGGAACTAGAGGACTAGATCGAACTGGAGAAGGGGAAATCATTTTATTGTCAAACTTATTTTTCATTTTCTAAAAATTTTTCATTTTCACATACCAAACTTATTTTCATTCTATAATTTATTGTCAACAAATGTCACCGTTCCATTTGTCATTCTTGACCAATAATGAATTATTATACTTATTTCTTTTAAATAGTCATAATAGACAATGAGAATTGATACCAAAAAGAGCCTAAAACTATTTGGAGTTCTTAGTGTAATACTCAACCTAGACTACTTATCTGTATTACGTTGTAGAGCTCGAAACTAAGAAATCGAATTCGCATATGCTATCGATGATGCTTGAGGTACGGCACAATCCCTTTTTCATTTAAAATGGAACCTTCAAACATGGCTGAAATGCTTGAGTTCCATTAATGTGATACAGGCTCGATTTTTGGTGGCATGATATCTATCTGGGCTTACCTTCTTTTCTTTTGATTTTGTCTGGTCATGGTGATACAGGCTCGATTTATGTCATTCACATTTTGGATAATCTCTTCTTTTGGTTTTCGAATTTTTGGGTTCAGCTCTGTTTCCTTGATCGATGTTGATCTTATTTTGTAATTGTTTGGGTAATGAACAGATTCAATTTACCTGAAGCTTCACAACCCAAAAACTCATCAGCAATTCCTTGGCCTTGATCAACCGTTATGCTTCCAGCCACTGACCCTGTTGCTTAGAAGCCTTGTTAGCTTGATTTGGGTTTTGAATTTGGTTTTAGTTTTGTGTTTGATGTTATACTAATTTGGTGTGGATATACTTATGTGTTACGTACAAAAAATGTATTGGAAGCTCTATTTTCTATTTTCACTCTAAAACAAAATCAGTTGCCCAACAGGGCAAAGTTGGGTGTTCTTCAATTTCTTGACTCACAGACAGCAGAGATCGAATCTGCAGATGCTTAACTTATGAACCCGGGTTCTATTTCTCCCAATTTAAAATCTTGCAACAATAGCTGAGTGAACAAAAACCGCCATGACAACGGAGATCCAATAATGTAGGGAATGGGAACTAGAGGACTAGATCGAACTGGAGAAGGGGAAATCATTTTATTGTCAAACTTATTTTTCATTTTCTAAAAATTTTTCATTTTCACATACCAAACTTATTTTCATTCTATAATTTATTGTCAACAAATGTCACCGTTCCATTTGTCATTCTTGACCAATAATGAATTATTATACTTATTTCTTTTAAATAGTCATAATAGACAATGAGAATTGATACCAAAAAGAGCCTAAAACTATTTGGAGTTCTTAGTGTAATACTCAACCTAGACTACTTATCTGTATTACGTTGTAGAGCTCGAAACTAAGAAATCGAATTCGCATATGCTATCGATGATGCTTGAGGTACGGCACAATCCCTTTTTCATTTAAAATGGAACCTTCAAACATGGCTGAAATGCTTGAGTTCCATTAATGTGAAGAAAACACTGTTAAATTCTTTATCTAGAATTCTTAATTTAGGTTCAAACATGGCTGAAATGCATATATTGCATTAATTAAGATTCTAAATGTGATGCCTAGTATAGGGTTTGGGTTTAATATGGACATGTTATAAAAGTAATTCCCAACCCAAAAGAAAATTAAAATAAAATAAAATTGTCCACTTCAATGATGACCACATAAGTCAATTTGTTTTTTTTATTATTTTTTTTATTTATTTATTTATATGAGGTTCATTCGGGCCAGCTTACGCACACCACGATTGTATATAGAAAGGGGCTTCGCCTCTGGCCTCAAGGAAATTCGAACTCTGACCTTCTATGTGGAAGTATTGATATTTTACCAACTGAGCAACCCCTTGAGGTTTAAATCAATTTGTTACTATAAGCTAAATGTTCGAAAGCATTCTAGATCTGAGATCACAGTCAAATATGAAAAGGGGAGTTATGACTCTATTGACTTCTTTAAAAAAAAAATTATCTTTCTAATTATGTTTTTAAAAGTAAAGACCATATTAATTTTATTTTTGTTTGGTTCGACCGCTGAGGGAGACTTTCAAATAGTTTTTAGTTATTTATTATTTTTAATTAATATAGTTCTTATTTTCATCTATATAATTATATAAGTAATGATTTTTTAGACTAATTAATATCTTGCGTAAGAAGAATTTAGTAATTAGAGCCCATTAAATGCTTTATTTTATTGTTAAGCATTAGTGATCTATTGACCAAAAAAAGAGCATTAGTGATCTTCCCTGTTATGATTTTAGTTTTTTTTCTAATTAACTTTTCCTTTGAAGATGTAGATGGATGAAGCCAAAAAAAAAAAAGTTAGACTGAAATGGTAGCCCTAACTATCTATCTATCCCTTTTCATTATTTTGCCAATTCCTTTTTGTGGTATGGGCCAATTAGGTTTATTTAATCTTCATAGTTGAAATATTTTTAATAAAATAAAATACATGTTTAAATAAATAAAATAACTAGATGTTCGTGAAATTATGGTTTAGATTTTTTTTTTTTTTTTATATTTGTAAAAGGAAAAATAACAATATGTCAATGCAGGTTTGGTAGAGTAATAAGATTCATACTTCTCAGTGGAGAGGTGGTCAACTCTTGCAGACGACAAAGCTCCCTCTAAGGACGTCATGGAGATGTGTGAAAGCTAACCCGGATGAACCTCAGACAAAAAAAATTAAAAAAATAAATAATAATAATAATAATAGTCCCTCAAGTGTGCAAGTCTTTGAGGTCTGAAAAACTGCATTGCAATGCTTTTAGTTTGAAAAAAAAAAACGCTTCTAGTTTGAAGATGAATTTTTCATTTTTTATAGATAGACCCCAAGAGATGGAAATGGAGCTCATGACCTCTTTCTTGTGTGGAAGTATATATATATTAATCAGTAACCAAACCAAGTTTCAAAAAATTGACTTCTTTTTTTTTTATCAACTTAGTTTGTTAATAATCCAACTCATACTACGTTAAAATTAGTGAACGTGCAAAAGGACTCAAGTTAATCTGTCAACAAAATTTTGATCCCTTACAAAGAGTTGTTTGCATGGTAGAATTTATATAAGGCATTCCACGTAAAGAAAGTGTAGCTTTTATGCACACATAAAGGTGAATGAGTAAATTGCACTGGCACCCCAAAATGGAGGTTTTAAAGCACTGACACCTCACTTTATATTTAAAAAACATAGAAACCCCAAAATTAGATTTTCATTGAATACATTTGTACAATTTGTCACTGAAAATCATTCAGACACTGTTTATTATAGGGAATTGAAAGAAAATAAACAATAATTTAATTGTTTTCAATGATAAATTGGACAAATGTATTCAATGAAAATTCAATTTTTGGGTCTCTGTGCTTTTTAAACATAAAGTGGGGTGTCAGTGCTTTAAGGCCTCCATTTTGGGGTGTCGTTCAATTTGCTCAAAGTCAATTAAACCCTTACCATTAGCATAATATAAGAGTGTCAATTTGCAACCCCAACCGTTAAAACTGAACCAAACTATTCTATTATAGTTTGAACCGGCATAACCCGAACCTTAATGGGTTGTGTTTCGGCTAAGGGGGCAAAGCCCGAACGGTTTTGGGTTGGTTCGGGCCACAAAACCTGTGTGCAGCCTGTTAGCCTAAACTAAATGGCCCGAATCAGCTTGTTAGTGAAGTACCTCTCTAATTTAGCTATATATTTCAAATTTTAAAGTAGCTTAACTTCTTCTTCTTCTTTTTTTATTTTTTGTTTTAATGTTTTCTGTTTCCATCAACCTAATTTCTTTGTTTCCATCAATCTAATTTTTTATTCCTCGTTCATTATCTCTCTCTTATATTCCCTATTTTAAATCAACGTGAAAAGAAAAGAAAGATGAAAATCAATAGTTGTTAGGCATGGAACAACTTTTTTGTTGATTGATTAGAACAAACCATTATAGCCTAAAACCGAACTGCAACAAACTGCATGCGAACTGAAATCACTATTTTGCAAATGGGCTATGTTTGGGTTTGGTGTTTTCAGCCCAAACCTTAACTGCCTCAAACTGCCGTTGACACCCCTTGCATGATGGAAGTAGAATGTCTCATTTATGAGGGTACCCCTAGACCTGTAAATGGATTGGATTTGGCTCGGATACACCCCATCCGAAAAGCAAAATCGCTATTTGAATCTAAATATGATATCGCAAATAGTTACAAAAGGCATCCACATTTGAATATGGAACTTTATCGGATATTTGATAATAATTCAATCTGGTAAACTATCTCAGTTTTTTATTTTTTGTTTCCAATTTCTAGTTTTTTCTATTATCGATTACCGGTTTTCGAATCCGATTATGTTGGAATTTTATTTTATTTTATTATTAATTTTTTTTTGTTGATAGAAAAACAGGAAATTACAGGACATTTACACAATTTTGTGGGAGGTACTACCTCCCACATAGACATGAGGTTGGTGGATAATATAGTATTAGCCATGTTACATAACCAAGCTTGTGGTTCCCATTTCTGAAAAGGTTCAATCCACACCTTAGCAGTTGCCTTAGCTATAGTAAAGAGGTCCTCCGTCAGTTCAAGTGGCCAGGCCATAAGAGGTTTAGGAATGTAATTTGCAATTTCATCAAATGTTGTCCAGATTCTGGAAAGGTGGTACCAGATGAGTGAGCATATGAAAGCCCTTCTATTAGTCCCCAAAGACCCAACTGCAAGGGATTCCTTAATTGAAATCATCCGACCACACAGTGGTAGAACCACGCACAACCAAAGCCCAGCAGCACCCTGTCCAACCACCTTGTTCGAGTGTACTCCCTGCAGAGAGTAGAAAAGTATCACTAGAAAATGCAATTGGATCAAGAGCTTTACAATAGCAGATATTCGGGTAAGAAGGTAGAGTATGGATATTTAGCGAAGCATTACTAGGGGGTTTAAGATGAAGATCGGTTAACCATTTGGTGACAAATTCTAAAACCAGACAAGGTTGGGGCACAATACTGGTAGCCTTAGTCTCATTTCTAATAAGCCAAATACCATAACAAGTAATAACAAAAACAGAGAAGAACCAAGTTAGAGTAGCATTATCCAACAAATTGTGGGAAAACATAAGATCACAAAAGTCCGGCAGGTTAGTAAGATTAAAATTTTCCATACGAAGACCTAACGGCCCCAAGGCCCAAATCTTTCATGTCCATGGCAAATAGCAAAGAGATGCCAAGTTGATTCAGCAATGCTATCACATAGTACACACACAGGATCATCCAGAGCGCACTTTGACAATCATTCCTTAACCGGAAGACCTGCACGAAAAGCATGCCAAAAGAAAATTTTAAATTTAGCATGTAAGGGGAGGTTCCAAAAAAAAATTCCACCAGTCAGAAAACCTACAGCTGGAACCAGAGTTGTTTTGGCAGAATAAAGTATGATAAGCCAATTTGGTAGAGGACAGAAGGGTGAGTAAGAAGTCCAGGTTGGGAGACTGCAACTGCCACCGTAACCTTCCTTAGTGATAGAGGGATAAGCCTATGGTCAGTCGAAGGAGTAAAGGAAGGAAAAATCCAAGGGTCAAACCATACAAAAGTTGTCCTACCATTCCCCACCTTCCTTTTGATCATAGTAGATAGAGAAGGAATCACTTTCCAGATACTATTCCACCCCAACGACCCCTTCTTCTCACTGACCTTCGGGTCAAACAGGGAAAGATGAGGAAAGTATTTTGCCTTACAACACCTAGACCATAAGGAAATAGTCTCCGTAAGAAGGCGCCAAGCCTGTTTAATGAGAAGAGCTTGATTAACAAGCTCTAATTTTTTAAAACCTAATCCTCCCTAGTTTTTGGGGCGACAGCATTTGTCCCAAGCAATAAGAGTGAGGTGTTTACCTGAATTAGGATGTCCAAGCCAAAAATGTTGGCAAAAAAAATCCAATTTCCTGCAGATAATCTTTGGAAACAACAAATATTGCATATAATAAATAGGAAGAGCCTGAAGAACTGACTGAACCAGAACCGCTCGTCCCGCAAAGGACAAGGAGTAAGCTTTCCATCCGGCTAACCGCGCCTGCACCTTATTAACTAAACTCTCCAGATCCTTAGTACGAGCCCTAGAGCTAAAAAGATTAGAACCTAGATAGACAGCTTTAGAAGACATTTCCTTAAGATTAAGGATAGATAACAGGCAGTCATGCAAAGCACGAGGCACATTTTTACTAAAGAAAGCTTCACTCTTTTCAAAACTAACCACTTGACCAGTAATGGAAGAGAACAAATCTAATATGGTTTTAATCACACAAACATCCTCCACCGAAGCTCGACAAAATAAAAATGTGTCATCAGCAAAAAATAAATGGAAGATCTCAGGAGCATTATGGGCAATGGTGATGCCCTTGAAAGCATCCTCACTATGAAAGGCATTTAAAAGTCTAGCTAACACTTCCATAATAAACAGAAGAAAAGTAGGGGCTAAGAGGGCATCCTTGATGAAGCCCTCTAAAGGCAGTGAACCAAGAAAAAGGGGAGCTATTAATCTTAATAGAAAACGAAGTAGAAGCAACAAGCCCTTCAATCAACCTACACCACCAATTACTAAAGCCTAAGCAGCTCATAACTTTGAGAAGTGAAGGCCACTCCACCCAATCATAGGCTTTAGACATATCTAGTTTGAGGGCAAGAAACCCAAGTTTAGCCTTAATCTTATTCATAAAATAAAAAATTTCCTGGGCAAGGAAAATATTATCCACAATTTGACGAGAGGAGACAAAAGCACCTTGGCAAAGGGATATGAAATTATGAAGCAAAGGCTTCAGTCTCAAGGCAAGAATTTTAGCCAAAATCTTATAGGATACATTACATAGGCTAATCTTGCACATAAACAACATTCTCTTTCTTGGGAATAAAACAAAGCAAGGTGTGATTAATACCAAAGGGTAAAGTGCCATTTCTAAAGAAATCTTGTACAAACATAACAATATTAGATTGAACAACATGCCAAAAATGTTGAAGCCTGAAACCCATTAGACCCAGGGGCCTTAAAGACTCCAATAGAGAACACTACATGTTTAATCTCAGCAACATCAGGTACACTAGTAAGATGATTAGCATCATGAACAAGCAGCATCTCATAAAAAAATGTTGTCAATCAAATGCAACAAAGATGGATTTGAAGACGTATATAATTGAGACATGTAAGCAGCAAAACAAGAAGCAATCTTACCCGGCTCAGAGAACCATACCCCCCCCCCCATCATAGACAACCTCGATTTTCCTATTCTTAAGATGGATTTTAGAAGCCAAATGATAAAACCTGGTATTCCTGTCTCCATCCAGAAATAACTGTATACGCGATTTTTGAAACCAAAAGAGCTCTTGAGCCCGGTAAAGCCATTCCAACCAAATCTTTTTTTTTATTGTAAGCTATCCAGTCAGGAGAAGAAGCAGTTTCAATTGCATACAATTCAGATTCAAGTCTATCACTTAGAGACAAAAGATTACCAAATTTAGAACAATTCCAAATGCAAAGGAATCGAGATAAGTTGGCAAGTTTACAAGTGAAAGACTCACCTTGCATCGAATCCCAACTCTTACCTACATCACTAAGAAAATCAGGGTGTGAGTGCCAAGCAATCTAATAATGAAACAACTTTCGACCAAAGAGAAAATTAGGTAAGGTGTTGATAAGCAGGGGGGAGTGGTTAGACCCAATTACGGCCAAGTGAGTGACTCTAATATTAGGAAAGGAAGCCATCAGTGTATCATTAATAAAGACTTTATCTAGCCATTCTTTCATTAAGTGCGGACTAGGCTTCTGATTAGACCATGTGAATTTGGATCCAGAGGCTCCCAGAATAGTCAATCCATTGTCAGAGAGCAAGTGTTGAAGATAGGGAAGAGCAGGGGAGGGTTTGAAACAGCCCCCAACTTTGTCATCATGTGACATGACCTTATTAAAGTCACCACACAGAATGGTGGGGTGAGAGATAGTGTTAAGGTAGGAGGATAACATCAACCAACACCGCTTACGCAAGGGATGTTGGGGTGGGGCATAAAGGAAAATAACAACAAAGGAGACCTGGTTTTCATTCACTTTAATTGCAACAAAATGTTCAAATGAGAAGAGTATATTAGGGAAGAGGGAAGGTTGAGCAAAGATCCATAAACCATCCTGAAAGCCGCATTTCCCAGAACTAGGAATTTCAAAAATATAGTTAAAGGATTTCAATACACCAGTCCACTTAGAACTTACATCCATTAACTGTTTACATCTAGGTTCACAAATAAACAGCAAGTCAGGGAGATACTTAGTACATAATTTCCCCAGGCATGAAGTAGTTAATTTCCCATGGATGCCCCTTACATTCCAACACAACAGAATCAACTTAAACACACCTCCAACCAACAAAAAGAAGAGACCAAAGAGGAGGCAGTACCACAAAAAACACCCCAAGTACAAACAGACACCACTACAAGTTAGGATTAGTCTATGTACGGACGTAACAAAAGGATTGAAACTAGCTTGCAAGCACATTACAAGAACCAGGGAGAACCTAAACAGAAGCACACACAGTTAGAAGAAAACACAATTAAGAGAAAATGTAAGGAATTTTACAAATCCAATGGAAACAAAAAGACCAGCCAGTAAGAAACAAAAGTGCAAGATAATCGAGTAGAGTCAGGAAGTGGGATGTCACATCCACCCAGCCGGTACCCTATCTGGCATACCCGAGTGTGTGATCCACAGTCCACAAGATCCAGTAGTTAGAGAAATCAACCTCCCACATTCACAACAATATAATCAAGAACAAGACTAAATCAATGTTAACAATATTATTCAAATGAATCAAGGTAAAAGTAACGAGATATTCATCAGAGTGCGGAAAAGATACCAATAGATATATAAATCAAAAGTAGAGTGAGGCAGAATCTCACTCCACGAGTACAACGGAATGTAGTTCGATAATCAAATGGGATTACAACCATTTCTAAAGACAAGAAAGAAGATATAATCTAACTAAACTAGAGTCTTTTCTACTTTATAAAGGATGTCCTCATAGACATAGACTTCATCGATGATGCTCAGACGCTCCCACTCCACAGTAGGGCTAATCCTGGTAACAAGAGAGACCACTCGAGGGATCCTCAAAGTAATCTTCGTAGTCGCCAGCACTTTGTGTATGGTACGCTTCTTCATCTTGCGCTTCCTCATATTGCGCTTCATAGCCATCAAAACCTGTAGAATAGTCTAACAAAAGATATTGTACAAAAAGGAGTGATTTTCAAAGAAACTCAGCAAGGCAAGTTATTTCATAATAGCATAAATAACATAGTATCACAAACAAAGCATACGATGATATGATATGAGGCAACAATATATGTATGAGTCTAACTCTATGTATGCTGGTCTCTATAGGCAAACATGTTTTAAGTCATAGCACCATACTTCTTTGGGTAAGTCAATCACTCCCCCTCAGCCATCTTGGCATCTTGGGTCTGCCGGTGGTAGTTGGGTCTTGCATCCTTCTTGGACATTCCTTGGTTAGGGGTTAAGTCACCTCTCTCTCACATCACCATTTGGTCTAAGTAGTGGCGCATGTCAGGGTAAAGCCTAGCCCAATGCAAGTCTTCTACTTAGTTACATCAACTCAGATCCAGATACGTCCATTCCTCGCCCCCAGCGATCCTTTCCGGTATCCTTCACATTAGAGTCAGCATAGTCCTAGACTACAGACTCATCAACCCTATAGGTCATCCACATATAGTAAACGGGAAGCTCTCATGTCCTCTCACGGGTTGGTTACCGGTCTTAAGCGCCCATGAGCCCAAGTCTATCCATATGCAACTCTACCCATAAATGGCCCCCACAATGTGATTTATGTCCCCTCACGGGTTGGTTACCGGTCTTGAGCGCCCATAAATCCCCATTGCTACCACGGGTCATTCGGTCTCAATACCCTTCCGATTCGGGTTTGATATAACAGGGGTATAACCTAGCCAAACACTGCTAGACAAGTCCTAGGTATGACAACCAATAATCCGGGAAAGCGTCAAAGGGCAACATTGGAAATATCCCATACTACTCCCAATGAGGTCCAAGGACAGAAATGTCAAAAGGACATTCCCCAATCCCAAATCATACCTAAGCAATCACAATCATAGTTCAGTCATATCATCCACAAAAAATATCACATCATATGAAAGAGTATAATAAGACAAGATTAAATAAATAAGGAAACATACATGAGTAAGTATTCATACATAATCAAGTACATAAAGTAAATAAGGAAATAAAATCCTAATGTACTTGCAGCATTCATATCATAATAGAAACTAACATAACAGTAGCAAATCTAAGTAGTTCCCAAATTAGAAACTAAATCTATGCAAATCTATGTTAATATGGTAACAACTTTCCTTACCTTAAATAGATTCGAAAGTATCCCGGACGGACAAGAGGATGAATCCAAAGTTAGCAAATAATCCCTAGAATAGCATCACACAATCATTAGGAAGTAGTCCTAAAAGAATAAGCATGATTCGAATCAAATCGGACGAAGAAAACAGATTCTGCTGTTGGGTTGATTGGTCGGGTAGCATTGGCCGGTCGACCAGCGTCCGCCCAAGAGCAAATCCGAAAGTAAAAATAGAATCTTGATCCGAAACCTATGCTACACAAACCGGAATGCAACGAAACTTGGAGGGATTGTCTAACACAGTAGTCTAAACCTAGAAAGCATAATTTAGACATCAAACCACCATTAAAACATTACTTCCTAATTTAGAACCATAGTTTCTATTTTGGTAAAAATCATAGTTTTCATTGGAAACATGCTATGAATGAAAGAGATGAACTAGAGATGATTAGATCTCATTCTAGTACAAGAACACAGTAGATCAGAGGTATGAATAATCATAGAGAAGCATCTATAATGCTAGAATAAATCCAAATAGGAAATATTATCATAGTTTAAGAAGAAATCATAAGAATCATGTCAAGAATGAATGAGATGATCATAGTACATGAGAATGAAAAGAGATTGTAAAGATATGACTACAAGGTTGCAGCATCTTCATCATAATCTCAGTTCAGAGATGAGAGTGATCATGGAAAGAATAAATCATTAACATAAAAGATAGATTACTAACCTTTAATTGAAGAACAAGAGAGAGAGTTTGCAAGATTGCAAGATTAGGTCTTCTTCTTCACTCTTGGAGGCTTGGAGATGGTTTCCCTTCGTTCTCTAAGTGTTATGGAGGCTAGGGATACTAAAATCACAAAGTCATGGGGTATATATAGCAAGATACTCAAAACAGAAGATTCTTTTCGAGTTCAACAACTCTGGGTGGATTGGCTGGGTAGCATTGGGCAGTCGACCCAAGCACTCGAGTAAGTATCCCCAAGTACAAACAGACACCACTACAAGTTAGGATTAGTCTATCTACGGACGTAACAAAAGGATTGAAACTAGCTTGCAAGCACATTACAAGAACCAGGGAGAACCTAAACAAAAGCACACACAGTTAGAAGAAAACACAGTTAAGAGAAAATGTAAGGAATTTTACGAATCCAATGGAAACAAAAAGACCAGCCAGTAAGAAACAAAAGTGCAAGATAATCGAGTAGAGTCAGGAAGCGGGATGTAGGGGTCACCTGAGGTTCCACCAAGGGTTGCTGCACTGAGTTTTCTTGGTAAAAAACCGAAGGACACTGAGGCACAGTAGCAGGCCTAGTATTGGTAAAAATCCTTGCTAGAATCTCATCACGCATTTGATGCAGCAAAGAGGAAGTATTAGAATGAGTGACAGTAAGGGAGTCAACAAAGGTTCGGAAAAAATCCATATAATTCAGTGGGGGAATTAGAGGGCTTAAAGGTCGCTGACATTTACGAGGAGGGGCATCGGAGGTTGGTTCCCAATCAGCCTTAGCACCTGAGTCATCCCTGCTCGGTTTACTAGCAGATACACCATGCGAGAGGCCATGCATATTGGAGTGGCAACAATACACATGATGAATATTGATAGTCTTGCCCGCTGAGAGCACCACTTTGTCCCCATTAGAAACAGAGGAAGGGGGTGGAGGTGCATTATCCACAGTACGGTTAGGAGGAGGAAGCTGCACCGGTGAAACTGCATCTTGAAAAAGGCCGTCAAGGTTAAAGGTCTCCGAGGGATTATCAAGAAAGAATTTGTCACTTAATATGACGTCCTCACATTCCATGGCAGCAGGATCAGTATTTCCAACCTCAAAAGTTTCTTTATTGACAGGAGACACATATTTCTTCTTAATCTTAGAGTCAGTGATGGACGACAGATTTTTCATTTTGGGTGCCGTGAATTTCTCAAAACACCGAGAGGAAAATACTTTGGAAGAGCCAGATAACAGTGGCAAAGTTTTGGCACTCAAGAAAAAACCCCTCCAACGGCAGGTCCAGATTAATGCTCCTATCCGGCATTTTATGAAACGGATAATGCCCATCAGAATGAGTGAGGCAGCCACACCGAGTACACAACATGAGCACCTCGAACAAGTATTTTGAATAAAAGAAATCACCCATTTTGTTACGGAAAGAGACTTGAAATTCAACAGGCACCCCCAAGTACGTCAAACCTATCTTTCACCCGAGCTGCATCTTTAGGAAGCCCAAGAGACCGGATGTGCAGCTGAACATCAACAACTTTTCCAAGAGGAGCAAGCAACCTCCGAACTGAATTTTTAGTGTAAAATTCCTCCCTGGTGTCATGGATTTGAACCCACACAACAATCAGTGGAGCAGGATCACCAGGACAATATGAGTCAGCGAAAGGAGAGAGAGAAAAATGGAGTACCAAGTGGTCAATCCACCAAGGGGCTAAAGAAAGCACCCTATTGCTATGATCTTCAGAAATGAATTCAGCCGCAAAGTGTCCTCCATGGAAACTAAGAAGCAGTATAGCACTGTGACAGCCCCATGCAGAGGCAAGCTTCTCAAAAAACAGAGACGCATGGAGTTTAGGGAAGCCAAACACACCCGTGAACTGTGTTTGTTGGGCATGTGTTTGGAGATGGGTCCATCAACAGTAACTACTCCTACACCAGCAACATGCCACACAGCAGCTTCCATTCGTTCTCTACCATCAGCAGATCTAGAGGACCCCTCTAGTAGTGAACGGCCGAGTAAACCAGGATGGGATGCACAGCGATCCGGCAAACGGGAACCAGCAAAGGAAGAGCGCCCCATCAAGGAGAGATAGAACCAAGAGAAGAAGAAAATAAGAGAGGAAGAGATAGACCGAGAGGATTTTGTAGGATATGATATTATAGGAGCTAAAAGCACACCAGCAAAACAGGATTCGCAGCATAGAACAAAAAAGGAAAAAGAGCCTTACTATAAAAAGCCAAACCAAGGCTAATCCACTAAATGCACACGTCGGAGTAGGTGAGGAATAAAAGCCAACACCTAACACAAAGGAAATCACCAAATGCAATGAGACAAAAGCAGGAAGAAAAAAACATGTGGAACTAGTCAAACCCAGTGAAAAGACCAGGTGTTACCCCAGCTGACCCCTATGAAAGGAGCTAGAAAAGGGAAGTGAAAGCAACACAGAAGTAGAAAGACAAATGTGATCGTATTATCAAAATCTCATGCCCTAATATCTTGTGGACCGAACATACAAGGGTATTCAAGACAACAGAGAAGAAGAAGACATGATTACGGAGTTCGGCATAGCCTACTCTCCGGGATTCAGGTATGAATCCAATTCACTAAGTATTTGGGAATTTACAGATCTAGAAGAAGAAAGAAAGGAATACGAAACACCTGATATAGGCAACCTCAGGTCTCCAAAATACCATCGAGTGTTCGCCTCACTCCAGCGATCAAAAGCCCTATTGTAAAACCCAGCCCTAACCTTGACCCGGAAACCTTGTTATTTGTAGGTCCGATGACCCGAAGTAAAGTAAGAAGTCAGCTTTGGGCCATCCCAGTAGAGGACTTGGTGTCTGGCTTTGAATCCATGAAAGTTGATGATGAGGTTCTATTTATGGAAACTGAATCCTGATGAAGATCTGATTAGTTGATGGACTTGGAGTGCTCTCTATCTTGGTTTGAAGGCATTTCTACCTATTAGGTAAGTCACTTGACTTGTGTGCGAAACCCCTTTAGGATTGGATTTGATCTGGACCTTCAATTCCCTATTTTGGTCTTGCTGTCAGCATTGGTCGACTGATTGGTCGACTGGACCAGTCGACCAATCCACTCGACCAATGAGTGCTGTCTTTGGCAATTAGGTTGTTCTTGCTCTATTTAAGTCCAATCTCGAGTACACTTCATATTTGCTGCCTCCAAACTCTCTGGAACGAACCAAAGACCTCTGCAAGTCATCTCTCTTGCATCCTTGGTGTTTTCTTGACGGATCTTCGTCGAAACTCTTCTTTTTGCATCAAAAGGTATGTCTACTCTCTCTTCTTCTCCTCCATCTTTGTTTTTCTTTCCTTTTTGAGTTGAGACAGTAGAAGAGATGCTGCATTCTCTGTTGCAAACATCTCTGAACATGTTCTCATGATCATCCTAAGGATTTGAGGCTAGAACAATGACCTTAACCATGATCATTGCAAGCTTTTGAAGGAATCATGATCAAACCATGATCTAATCTTTGTTAAACTTCTAATCTGAATTCTGATCTCTTTGGATCTTCTTTGATTGATCATGTTAGTAGTTAATTACTGTGTTTTCTTTCCATGATCCATAATCTATAGATTTCTAGTTGTTCTCTTCTACCATACTATGTGTTCTTCATGATGCATGGTAGTTACATATATGGTAGGTTTTATTTCCTTATTTAGATTTATGCTTCTAAGCCTTGTTCCTTGAAGATCTAAGTATGTTTTCATGATACCCTTACCTGAAGCAAAGATCTATCCTCCTATTGTTCTTGTCTTTGTTTTCTATTTCAAATTCATCAAGATCCATGGTTGATTTAATTATGGTAACTTTTTGTTTCCTAATTTGGATCTTGATATCTTGATTGGATTAGTGTTTTGAGGTCCCCTATATGTTAGAATACTACTGATGTAGTCTACCCCTTGATTAGTACCCTTTTGAACCACCAAATTCGGATTTCATATCTTAAAACTCTGTTTTTTTAGGCTATCGTCTCGCATTGGTCGATCGATTGGTCGTTGGACCCGATCGACCAATCCACTCGACCAATGAGTACAGCAACTCCAGAATTGGTCTATGTTGGATGTTTTGGTATCTTTTCTGTTAGGGATCTTTCCTAATATGTTGTATATACTTGTTTAGGACCTTCTTCTCAAGTTTGCCGAGATCTTACTTGATTTCTTAGGATTCCTTTGCGAGTTATAAAGGTAAGGATGGTTATTTCCTTAATTACATAGATAGCATGAATCTAGTTTCTATATTTGAATATCATAGATATGATTCTTAAATTAGATTCTTACAATGATATACTACTGTTGCATAACTTTGATTACAGTAGCATTACTTATTCATATTAAATTGATTCATGTATGATTTACTTACCAATGTTATAAAAGTGATTGTAATTATTGATTTCTTTCCATATATGAAGTTACCATATATGTGATGATATGAATTGATGCATGTGTATGCTTAAGTATGGTTTGGAAAGGAGAGGTGTCCTTTCGACACTACTGTTCTTGGACTACTACGGGAATATTATGGGATGTTTCCGGAGATGCCCTCTGGACACCTTCCTAAACTGTTGGATGACATATCTAGGATTGTCTAGTAGTGTTTGGCTAGGATGTCCTGTTATGTCGACCCTAATCGGAGGGGTATTGAGACCGAACGACCCGTGGTAGCAATGGGGATTCATGGGCGCTCAAGACCGGTAACCAACCCGTGAGAGGACAGGAATCACATTGTGGGGGCCATTTATTGGTAGGGTTGCATATGGTTAGACTTGGGCTCACGGGCGCTTAAGACCGATAACCAACCCGTGAGAGGACGTGAGAGCTTCCCGTTTACCATATGTGGATGATCAATAGGGTTGATGAGTCAATAGTCCGAGTTGGTCGGTGCCATAGGATACGCTGACTCTAGTGTGAAGGATACCGGAAAGGATCGTCGGGGACGAGGAATGGACGTATCTGGATCCGACTTGATGTAACTAAGTAGAAGACTTGCATTTGGCTAGGTTTTACCCCGACATGCGCCAGTACTTATACCAAATGGTTGTGAGAGAGTGTGTTGACTTAACCCCCGCCATGGTTTGTCCCGAGGGATGAAGGACCCATTACCAATCGGCTGCTCAAGACCAAGTGAAATGATCCGTGAGAGAATCCAAGATATCTTAAATGGTTGAGGATGTGAGTGGACTTTCCTAAAGAAGTACAAGGTGCTATGACTTAAAGCATGTCGCCAATAGAGACCAGCATACATAGAGTTAGATTCATTCATTCATTGCTTGTCTCATATCATATTGCATTCATGATTGTTCCGGAATCCCGCCATTTATGTTATTATGGATTTTTAATCGCCTTTACCGAGTTTCTTTGAAACTCATTCCTTTATTGTACAATGTTGTTAGACTATCCTGCAGTACCGAGTACTATGACGGTCCCTATGAAGAAGCGCAAGGCGAAGAGGCATATCTCCAGGAAGGTGATTGCGGTTACCACAATTACTCGAGGATCCCGCGAGTGGTTATGCTCCGTACGATGCTTAGTCCGACCATTGAGTGGAAGCGTCCTTGTGCCATATATGAGATTTACACTTACAAGGATGTTGTCAAAAAAGGGGGAAAAAAAATAAGTAAACAAAAATTTTTAGGGGGGGGAGAGTAGGTTTTGTTTTTTTTTTATTTTACCTTCTTCTTTTTGTGTGTGTATGTGGTTCCTTTCCCTCCCTTCTTATTACTTAAATATATTTAATAAAAAAAATTATTTATTTATTATTTATTTATTTTTTTTTTTTTTTTTTTTTTTTTTTTTTTTTTTTTTTTTTTTTTTTTTTTTTTTTTTTTTTTTTGTTTTTTTGGTTGGGGGGGGGGCGGGGCGGTGGTGGGTGTGGGGGGGGGGGGGGGGGGTCGGGGTTGGGGGGGGGGGGGGGGGGGGGGGGGGGTGGTGTGTTTCCTCCTTTTCCTTCAAGCACCAGGGATAACCATAGCTACAAGCACTCGAACTCGTCGGCCATGAACGAAGCTTCAAGAGAGCTCCAAGAAGAACCCGTAGAACAGAGAGAGAAATCTCAAAAAGTGAAAAACGATTTTGCACACAATACCCCTGAACCAACCCAGCCTTCTTAATACAATAGGCTGTGAACCAAAATGAACCCAACCGGTTCGGTTCATGACTAAAACAGTACAAATACCAGATTACCCCTAACAATCTCCCCCTTAATCTGTACACCCAAAATAACTATAGTGAGTTGGATGCGACCGTCATCATCCACGTATACCTGCACACACAAGACAAAAGAAAAACACAGTACAAAGCAAATAAAATGTGCAAAATACCTAGACACACACTAACCATGCAACACTAATGACTCCATGCAGATATACCATGCAACAGACTGCACCAGGTAGAGAAAACCCTAAACATAACTCATAACTAATAACTCACACATATAACTATGAAGAGCACATATGCACACACCAGGCATATATCTCATAACTGAGATAAACAGAGAAAGAGTTATAAAAATTTGGGCAGCATCTCCCCTAAAACTGCAACAAATGCAAAACCTGATAAACAATCAAATAACCACAAGACACACATCACAATCCAAAAAACAAGTAATATACAACTCAAAACTTACAGAACATATGTACTAAAAAACAACATCACCAATTCCCAACAAATCAAGACAATTTAGAAATTTAGAAAGAGGCAATGACTTAGTACCACAATCTGCAAGATTATGCTCAGTACTTACCTTTTCAACTAAAAGTGAACCATCAGTTATTTTATCCCTGAGAAAGAAGTATTTAATGTCTATATGTTTGGTTCTATCATGATAAACAGGATTCTTACATAAGAAGATAGCACTCTGGTTATCAATAAAGACAATAGGTTTAATCTTCAAAATACCAAGTTCACATAACAAACCATTCAACCATATACTTTCTTTAACACATTCAGATGCAGCAACAAGCTCAGCCTCTGTAGTAGACAAAGCAACTATAGGCTGTTGTTGCACCTTCCAACTGATGCAATTACCAGATAACAGAAAGAAATAGGAAGATAATGATTTCCTGTTATCTACATTACTAGCATAATCTGAGTCAGTATATCCTTCAAGAATAAGATCACCAGGTGTGGACTTGAACACTAAACCTTTATGAACAGTACCTCTCAAATACCTTAAGAGCCACTTGAGAGCAAGCCAATGTTCTTTACCAGGATTAGACATAAACCCACTCAGTACACTAACAGCATGAGCAATATCAGGTCTAGTACATATCATGAGATATATAAGAGAACCTAAAAGACTAGAATAAGGGATCTTTAACATTTCACCTTTTTCAAAGTTATTCTTAGGACAATGATCATTTGAGAGTTTAAAATGTGCAGCTAAAGGAACATTTACATGTTTACAATCAAGCATGTTA
This sequence comes from Hakea prostrata, assembly GCF_041222555.1. Classification (NCBI taxonomy): domain Eukaryota; kingdom Viridiplantae; phylum Streptophyta; class Magnoliopsida; order Proteales; family Proteaceae; genus Hakea; species Hakea prostrata. The sequence goes on from NW_028291149.1 coordinate 376,453, forward strand.
AACTTCTCAAGCACTTTCAATAAATATAACCTCTGACCAATGAACATAGTATCCTCCCCCTTATCCCTATGAATCTCAATCCCTAAAATTTTCTTGGCTGTCCCAAGTTCCTTCATCTCAAATTCAGATTTCAGCTTGTTCTTAACATCTTGAATAAGACTAGAATCAACACAAGCAATCAATATATCATCAACATAAAGTATAAGATATAACACAATAGAATCTGAAATGAGAAAATATAGGCAACTGTCATAAACACTTTTCTTAAACCCTACACTCAACACAAATGAATCAAAATGTTTATTCCATTGCCTAGGAGCCTGTTTAAGTCCATAGAGAGATTTCTTCAACAAGCAAGCTTGTGATTCATCTCCAGCTGCCGAGATGCCTAAAGGTAGTTGCATATATATCCTTTCTTCTAAATTGCCATGAAGAAAGGCAGTTTTCACGTCCAATTGCTCTATAGTCATTTTGTTCTGAGCAACAAGGGACAACAACAACCTTATAGTCTTATACTTGGCAACCGGAGAGAAAATGTCATCATAATCCACCCCTTCTCTTTGAACAAAACCTTTTGCAACAAGTCTGGCCTTATATCTTTTGGAATTATCAATTCCATCATCCTTGATTTTAAATATCCACTTACAAGGTAATAACCTTTGATCCTTGGGCTTCTGAACTAGTTCCCAGACTTGGTTCTTATTTAATGAATCTAATTCATCATTAATGGCTTGAACCCATAAATCTTTATCTTTGGAACCCAAAGCTTCTTCATAAGAACTAGGTTCATCTAACCCAATATCAGAGACAGAAATATCACTCTCATGTGCAAAGTTGGCTACATACCTTCTAGGTGGCCTAACCACTCTCCTAACTCTATCCCTAGCCAATTGGTAACTACTCAGATCAGGAACTTCTTCCACCTCTCCAGTGGAAGTCTCAGGAGAGGGCAATGGCCCACTCTCAATCTCAGAAACTACAACCTCAGACTCTTTAGTACCAGAGCTAGGTTGAGGGGAAGTCAAGGGTACTTTAGGTATACTAGAATCAAGAGTCTGAGCAGGACTTAAGAAAACATCAGCCTGCCCTAAATCAAATTGAGTGAAGTCTGTCATTCTTTGATCAAGTGGATTCAAATTGGTATTGTCAATGGAAAGACAAGGGAACACACTCTCCCTAAAGAGAACATCCCTACTAACAAAGGTTTTCACACCAGGCACAGTTCTATCCCATAGCTTATATCCTTTCACCCCCTCAGGATACCCTAGAAAGATGCTCTTTTTACTCATGGGTTCTAATTTACCAATGCTCTGATGAGCAAAGGATTCACACCCAAATACCCTAAGGTAACTAAGACTGGGAGGTTTACCCCACCACATTTCCTCAGGGGTTTTAAACCCTAAGGTAACAGAGGGACTCCTATTGATTAGGTGAACAGCTGTTGTAAATGCCTTCACCCCCAAAACCCTTAGGTACCCCCGAACTGATGAGCATACATCTAGTCTTGTTTAAAATTGTCCTATTCATTCTTTCAGCAATACCATTTTGCTGAGGGGTGTATTTAACAGTCCTATGCCTTTGAATCCCTTTGTCATTACAAAATCCATTAAACATTTCATTAACAAATTCTAATCCATTGTCAGTCCTTAATGTTTTAACTTTCCTTTCACTCAAGTTTTCTACCAAAGCAACCCAATACTTGAACTTTTCAAAAGTTTCATCCTTGGTCTTCAATAAGAAGATCCACACTTTGTAGTCATCAACAAGGGATAAGAAATAAGAGTTTCTACCATAAGACAAGACTGAAGTAGGTCCCCACAAATCAGCATGTACATATTCTAATATATCCCCAGATAAGTGAGACCCAGCTCCAAAGCTTAACCGGTGTTGCTTACCTAAGACACATGACTCACAAAACTCTAAGTTATCAATGACATCCTTGCCAAACAGGCCTTGTTTACTTAGAGCTTGCATTCCTTTATTGCTTATGTGTCCTAGCCTAGCATGCCACACACTAGTGATATTTGACTCACTTGACAGACAACAAGTATTGGAGATATTATTTAGGAATGTACTACCATCAAAAACATACAAACCAGATCGAGAAATGCCCTTTAAACATACATGAGATCCCTTAGATACAAAAAGACTACCCCCAGAGATACAAGTTACAAACCCAGCACTGTCAAGGCTACTAATTGAAATCAAGTTTCTCTTTAAGTCAGGTATGTATCTAACATCATGTAAGGTGAAAACAGATTTATTGTGATTCAATAATTCAACAGAACCAATACCAACTACATCACATAAATCATCATTTCCCATCATAACTTTGGCATTATTCAACTAAGACAAGTGTGTAAACCAGTGTATGTGTGGACACATGTGATATGTACAACCTGAATCTAAAATCCATCCTTCTTGCCTACTAACCTCGGAAATGGTAAGCACCTCACTGATGTCTTCATAGACATTGGCTTGACCATTCTTGGGTCCAGGCATATCAGAATGGGAAGTCTCCAATTCCTTCATTTTTCTCTTATATGCAAAACAGTTTTTCTTAAAGTGTCCTACTTTCTTGCAAAAGAAGCATCTCTTGAGGTTTGTATCAGACTTGTTGTTCCCATTATTATTCTTATTGTTAGTCTCATGGCTTTCAATTACTTTTCCCTTTCCTTTTGGTCTCCCTTGTTTGTAAGAGCCCTTGCCCTTTACAAACAGGTTTTCCCCACTGCCCTTAGTCTTACCAGAAGCCAATAGTTCAGACTCCCTATTCTTTAAGGCATCAATCAGTTGTTCTAGGGAAATGTTTTGACATGCATACTTGATTGAGTTCTTAACAACAAGATAATCATTATGTAATGAATTCAATAGGATAATAGACAAGTCCTGATTTTCCAATTTAGTCTTTTCCCCTGTATTGGCTAAGTCTTGAATCAGCTTCTTAAATATATCTAGGTTCTTGTCAAGGGTGATTGTAGGGTCCATCTTAAACCCATACAACCTCTCCTTCAAATAAATTTTGTTACCTAGATTCTTTTTCTGGTATATCTGCTCAAGCTTATTCCAAACTTTAATAGGAGTGTTGTCTTCATCATCGAGACACCTGATAACCCCATCAGTGATGTTCCAGAGCATGCAACCAATTGCATTCTCCATCACTTCAGTCCTCAAGACTGGATCAATACTTTCAAAGAAAGCATCTGGGTCATCTATTGATCTTAGGAGCTTCTGCTGAGCCATTAAAGCTCGAACCTTCCTCTTCCAAATCCCAAAGTCCCCTGTGCCATCAAACTTCTCAATATCTACCCTGGAACCCCCCATAGGAGTATCCAAACTTAGGTAGCTAGGGTCCCCCCTAGTCCTACAGCTCTACTAGAGCCTGTGGTAATAACACTAACCACACTGGGAGGAGTATCCTCCCCTGGTAGACAGAAACCCTTACTAGGCTCCACTTTGAACTTGGTACAAGACACTAATCAGTATACAAGAATCCTATTCACAATACTGATTAACCAATTCTGAAAAATAAAAGATTATTCTAACAAAGAGTTAAATAATCAATATTAATTAATCACAAAAACATAATCTCAATTAATACAAGTTACAACAGCCTAATAATCAGATGTTAACACCACAGATCAATACATACCAAGTATTAGATCAATATTAACAAGGAAAGTTAGACAGCAGATAGTATAATCAGAGATGCAAAATTAAATGAGATTAATTAAACCCTAATCATATCAGAATTATTTACCTATACTCAAATTGTCACCCAACAGGTTATAAACATCTTAACAGAGTATACCACATTATATGAAACACCTTTAACAGAGGTTTTATAGGACCGAATCATAGTCATAACACATTCATATCATATGAAATGAAAACAATTTCATAAGATTAACAATTATGACAAAAATTGAATAGAAACTATAAGAACCGAATTGTTATTCATATATCAGAGGTATAAGCAGCGAAAGAATATAAAGAATTTAAGAATGTAACCTGAGACAACCTTAAACCGTATAAGCAACCTTCAAATTTAGGGTTTAAATGATTCAACAATACCTAAATGAAGCAGGGAACATGACTGAGATGGCTCTGATGCCAATCTGTGATCGTGTTATCAAAATCTCATGCCCTAATATCTTGTGGACCGAACATACAAGGGTATTCAAGACAACAGAGAAGAAGAAGACATGATTACGGAGTTCGGCATAGCCTACTCTCCGGGATTCAGGTATGAATCCAATTCACTAAGTATTTGGGAATTTACAAATCTAGAAGAAGAAAGAAAGGAATACGAAACACCTGATATAGGCAACCTCAAGTCTCCAAAATACCATCGAGTGTTCGCCTCACTCCAACGATCAAAAGCCCTATGTTTCCTCCTTCAAGCACCAGGGATAACCATAGCTACAAGCACTCGAACACGTCGGCCATGAACGAAGCTTCAAGAGAGCTCCAAGAAGAACCCGTAGAACAGAGAGAGAAATCTTAGAAAGTGAAAAACGATTTTGCACACAATACCCCAAAACAACCCAAAAACAAAAAAAAAAAAAGGAGGAAGGAAAAAAAAAGCCCCCGCGAGGGGGGCAAAAAAAAAAAAAAAAAAAAAAAAAAAAAAACAAAAAAAAAAAAAAAAAAAGAAGGAGAAGGGGGGGGGGGGGGGGGGGGGGGGAGGGAAAAAAAAAAAAAAAAACCCAAAATATAAGATTTTTTTTTTTGGTTGATAGAAAAATAGGAAATTACAAGGAACATTTACACAGTTCTGGGAGGTACTACCTCCCACATAGACATGAGGTTGGTAGATAAGATTCAAAATATTTTTTTTTGTTTTACAATGAAGGGTTAGAGGTAATGTTATTCCTTATTTAGATACCAAAATAGCCAATGGGTAACCTATGGAAAGTCTTATTTGAATGCCTAACAAAACAACACTTAAGGGAAAAGACATGGTCTCGAGGTACCTTATGGAGATACCCCTTTGTAAGTGTCTCTTCCTCTTCTATATAAAGGGAAAAGTTGATCCCTAATGACTCTTAATAGTTTAACACCAATATTAGTCTCTTGGTTTTCTACCAAAGTGTGTGAGTTTTGTTGACGAGTTTGTGAATACTACCTTCGGATGTTCTTTGCAAGTAGATTCTTTTGGAGTGCATGTCATTGGGACTAAAGAGTTGTTGTATCTTGGAGGTGAGGATGCCAAGTTCAAACCCAGTTCGCACTTTAAGGGGACATTCAAATATCTTAAGGAAAAATATTATTGTGTACGTCTCAACTCACCCAGTTCAAATTGTTGTTGCTATTATTATATTGTTTCTTTTCCGGAACATGGATGCATAGTAGTGTTCTCGATTTCCTACGAAAGACGAGTTTCGCCAAACCAGATAAGTTTTATTTCATCAATTCTATAGTCTTATACTTGTTGCCCACATCTTTTTTTCTTTTTTTTCTTTTTCTTTTTTTTTCCAACAGATTATCAGCCCTTTTAGAGAAAAAAAAATGTTTAATACTTTACTATAAGCAGATAAGATCTGATTTTCAATTTTTCGGTTTTCAACTCTGATTTGCAGCCCTTTTAAGAGAAAAAAAATATATTTAATACTTTTCTCTAACTAGATAAATTTTATTCGGATATTATATGATCTAACAAGCAAATCCAAATCTAGTTGCTTAACGGCAGATACATATATTTATCGGTAAGAAAATTATAGATTCGAAACCCTTAAACAAAAATGAATTCAGAGACGGATTTCAACAATCCATTTACAGGTCTAGGTAACCCTATCACTTCCCTTCTTTATGTCTAATGTCAATGATACATTCTTCCTAAGTTAAATATGTAGCCATAAATTATGGAACTACCCTTTTTCATTTAAAAATCGAAAGGTGGATGAACACCTTTAACCACATGTGAAACCCTTCCCAAAACCCTAAAAATTAGGGTTAGGCACTACTTAAAAAAATCAGTGGGAGACTCAAAAAATAGGTGCTAATGTGGGCGAGGAGTTGACACCGCTTTATTTATACCCATTTAGTCTTCTCTATGGCAAGGTAGCAGTTGCATACTTCACTATGAGTGAGAACAACTACATAATATCTACCAGAGCAAAGAAATGAAACAACTAAATTACAAATGCTTTGTTACTTTTGCAAGTTCTAGTGAATTGCTAACTATTCTTTGAGAAGTGGGGAGGGTGGGTCAATATGAAAACCACACCCCTAACTAGGGAATATCAGAGTAACCAATTATTGGAAGCGTATAAGAAGTGACGTATACAACAAGGCTGCATTGCAAACAAGTTCCAAGTCAATTTATGTAAGGGAAGAGTGGGATTTGGAACCTAAGCCCTTCACATGAAATGAAGTCCATCGAGTGCAAAAAGCAGTGCGAAAAGAATCATATCAAAGGAGTTATGAACAAAACAGTGTATAAAGGTTGTAAACAATTGGGAGGAAGCCATGGTTGATCGAATCAACTGACTCCCTCTACTGTATGACAAGCCGACCTCCACCCATGGTTAATAAGTTAAGATATAGATAGAGGGACCTGGAATACCCTAATTACACTCTAAGGACTGTCCTAAACCCTACCTTATCCTTTATTCTAAATTAGGACATCCTACAACGGAAGTGGGAGAGAAGAAGAAAGCAAGGAGATTAAGGAAACATCACCAAGAATTATTGGAATTCAGCAAACCACATTAGGTTCAGGTAGTCCTCACTCTTCTCTGTCATCCTATATCATTTTTGTATTCTCTAGAGAGTCCTGCTAATGAACCCAATGGATTGAGCTCAGAAATGGGGAAACCTGTGGGATTTTTATTGAATGAGGTTAGCTAAGTGAATCCCCCACCAAAGTGAGCCTAACACCATAGAGATATTATAGAAATGGTAAACCTGGACCTCACCCCCAATCTTAGCTACAAATGCATTGGAAATCATGAATGGGATATGCAAGATCATAACCCAACACAATTGAAGTTATAAAATAAGTTTAGAAAGTGGAAATGATGTTGTTTGGATTGGGGAAGACACCAATTGAACCCAAGGAAGAAGATCCCCATTTTCCAAGTTGAATATAGAGAACAACCAATGCCAATCGATCTAGGGCGTCCATCCACCACCCCTACTAGTTGATCGACCAGCTTGTGTAAACATGGAATCCTTGAGAGTTAGGTTTTGAGGAAAATGCCAACACATGCACTAACGCTTGTACAAAATGTCTCGGGGTTGGAACTCTAGATCAAGGAGGCTACAGAAAGAATTTCACCTTGAACACCTTCATCACCAAGGTGAGGGGATGTGTGCTAGAATTCTAGGACTTTTGCTCAACCCATTTCCATGTTGGAACTCTATTTTGATCTATTATGTTGTGATGACTTTATTACTATGATGACATGCATAGATGCGGGATTATAAGAAATAACATGATACTATGGGGTGGACAAGGTCAAGTTAATAACAATTGTATTCTTATGTCTAAATTCAACATTTTGAGCATGTTCCTGATATAAGCACCTAGAAATGGATATGGAATGATGATGAGCATGTGAGTTATGATATAAAGAGAAAACATGTGAATGTAATTATGAGATTGGGTGTGTATACGAACTTGAGCCTATAAAGTCAATATTCCAACACATATCTTGTGCATTGCATTATACTAGAATGCATGGTTAGGGATAATATGACATGCTACTACCCTTCCAACAGGGGTGATGGTGTTGGATAACCCATGGTGGGGATTTTATTTGTATTCTTACATTGTTTATGTTGAGGTGTGAGGTGCCAAAAGAAATTGAGTGAGAGATGATAATAGAAATGAGGGGTAAGGGTAAGAATAGTATTACTAGTGGTTTTCTCAAAGTGACCGTTGGATCCATGGGGGGTAACCAGTGGCCTTAGTAAGATCATTAGGGTGCTAACTCAAAGTGATGGCCGAATCCATAAGGGTTACTGTCCCATACTTTCCAATGTAGTATAACAAGTAGGAGACCACTACATGGCTAGGGATTTCTCCATGTCACAACCCTTCCCGACCAAAGTAATAGAGAAGTGGATAACCTGTGGTGTTGAGAGGCTTTTGACATATGGTGGGCATTTACTCTATTGCTATGGGTTCCAAAACAACAGCCAAATCCAGGAGGGGCATATGGCAGTTAGCTCGGCATGGTTAAGCAGTGGGAGGTAGCCCCAAAGCTATAGTCAAATCCATGAAGAGTTGGTTCCCAACAGTATATAAATGACAATAGGTAGAGGACCAACATATATAATTTTGACATGTTATTGGTGGCATGTAGGATAATATTTAACCATGCATGTATTTGATTCATTTGTGTGTTCGGTGAACTCATCCCTTAGAATTCTCTCTTTTGGATGGTGATATAGGTGTAGAACCGTAGGGGAGATGGGGCCTAGCGCTAGGGATACTACATATTTGTCTTGGGTGACGTGCCCACCGAATTGCCAACTACACATGGCTGGGCCTATCTTACTAGGTCAATTCTCGCATTAGACACGTTCAACTTCATAGGTGATCCAGGCGAGCTGGACGATACAAGAATCCTAATCAATCAAGTTACAGTATAAATATCCCCACCTAACTCAGTTAATAGTAATGCTCATTTACTCCCCCAATGCTCTTTAGCTATTTAGTTGAAATGTTTAAAACCTCATCCTCAAGGTGGTGTTGTAATTGAATTTGACTTGACTGTCGGAGGTGGCTACCTGACTATCCTGATCGACCTACTCTCACTTTTGTTTGTGTGAATAGGTTCTTGCCAAACTAGCTAGGGTTTAATCATGGTTCACTCAGAAAGTCAGATTCAATGCTGCACATTAATTGCATAGCATTGAGCTGCAAATGGTGAATATTCAAAGTGGTGGTCAAAATTCGATCTTGATCACTTGTTTTTCTTTTTTCTTGTTTCTTTTTACTCTTTGGACTACGTCAACTTTAACCCCCCCCCCCCCAAAAAAAAAAAAAAGAAAAGAAGAAGAGAAGCAAAAATGAATCCCAAAAACTCAGTGTTGTGCACTAATTGTGCAACACTGAAGTCGAGCCCCAAATTTGGCGGCAACAATATGACTCCCTATTGAGTTCGAGAAATAAAATAAAATCATATTTTATCTCCAACAACAAAGGAGTGCACGTCCCATCAATGAAGACATTGCTTTATAATCATTTTTCTTTTCTTATGTTTGAAGTTAATACTTTAATGAGTCGACTTCTGAAACACCAGGCGTTGTCGATAACGTGTTTGAGAGTTTGGAGTTTGGACTAATTTCAACCCATTATTTTTAAACTTGTTTTGAGCTATGTATGAGTTGGACACGTTTATATGAATATTAAGGCTTACCTTTTAGGCAAAAGAAAAATGAGCAACCTGGCTTTTTCATTTTTTCAAATATACATTTTGTGCCCTCAAATCTTTAAGAATCACTATGGATATTTGATATCTTCCCAGTCTCTGACTGGTTCCTTGTGTTCCTTCTAATATTTAAATGTGAAAATCGTGGGCATGCAAACATCGTGAAAGCATGTCTATCTTTTTGCTTCTACCATGAATAAAATGATGACTTGGAACCATTGTCGACTGAGCAATTCTCCAGCTCTTCGAACTCTTACTTTTTTATGGGTTTTGGTGGGTTTCGGTGGCTCCTGCAACTCTGGAATTCCTTATCCGTTGAGAAACAAAAAGAACAACAAAAAACCCATTTCAGATATTGAATTGCAATTGCTTAGGAACTCGAATCAGATTTGGGTTCTGAGTTGCAATTGCTGATAAACCCATTTCAGATATTGAGTTTGCAATTGCTGGCAAACCCCATTTCAGATACCGATTAGCAGATTCTGTCTGTGGTGGGTTTCCAAGTCTGAGTTGTTCTTACAGTTTTGGGTATTTTAATGGAGACTAGTGAATCAAATGGAACTTTTAATTTCAGTGTAGGTAGTTTGGGAAATGCTAACTATTTTAGTACAGGTAGTCCTAACTATTTCAGTACAGGTAGTTTGGGGAATGCTAATTATTTTAGTCTAGGTAGTTTGGGAAATCCGAACTTCAGTGTAGGTAGTTTGGCAAATACAAGTTTTCGTTTAGGTAGCTTGGGAACTCCAAGTTTTCGTGGTAGTAGTTTTCGAGCTGGTAGCTTCCGCATTGATAGTTCTTCATTATATAGAAGCTCTTGCAGTGGTGCGAGTGATGTCTTTTCCAGAACTTCTGTATCTCGAGAAGGGGGTCTCAGTGATGAAGAAGCTCTCACATGGGCAGCTATAGAAAGCCACCCTAATTACAACCGCATAAGGGAACATATACTGTCTCTTGCAGAGGATGAGTTCAATGAAATTGATCTTGAGAATCTTGGGATCACGGAGAGGAAGATTTTGTTGGACAGATCCATTGAAATTACAGAGGAGGAGCATGAGAAGTTCTTGTGGAAGCTCAAGAACCGCCTTGATCAGTAAGAAACTCCTGACTTTGATTTTTTTTTACTTCATTTATGGTTTTACTACTAAGTATTTATGTTTTTCTAAATTGAAATGTTTTTTCTTTTTATTGATTACTCAGAGTTGGAATTGATGTTCCAACCATCGAAGTTCGCTTTGAGCATGTAAGTGTAGAAGCAGAAGCTCATGTGGGAAGCAGAGCCTTGACAACAATTGTCAACTCTGTAACTAATGTGCTTGAGGTATTCAATTTATAAATCACCATATGAAATGTTGTATTCCCCATTGAATTGTGTCCTATCAGAAACAAATTGAAACTGACCATAAGAATTTATTGTCTGGTTTTAAGGGGATCTTGGGTTATCTACGTATTGTCCCAAGCAAAAAGGTGCCAATATCGATCCTTCATGATGTCAGTGGAATAATCAAACCTGGCAGGTAAGAACATTGAGAAGATCAAACTAGAGTTTAGTTTGTTTTGGATTTGGTTCCTTTCAAAACAGTGAGACTAAGGTTCTGTGGCTAATCTAAGTCATTGATTGATCTGAGCACTGCAGAATGACATTGCTTTTAGGACCTCCAGCGTCTGGGAAAACCACACTGATGTTGGCTTTGGCAGGAAAGCTTGATAAAGATCTAAAAGTAAGGAGGTTAAACAGATATAGATGTTCTTTATCAACTCTATTTGTTCTTCTTTTGCATTTTACCATTTATCTGAATATTGACACCTGAGCACCTACATCCTATTCAGTTCTCAGGTTCAATAAATTACAATGGACATGGAATGGATGAGTTTGTTCCACAGAGAACAGCAGCTTATATCAGTCAACTTGATCTCCACATAGGGGAACTAACAGTGAGAGAAACCTTTGCTTTTTCTGCAAGATGTCAAGGGGTAGCAAGTCGTTATGGTAAGTCCAACTCTAAAACTTGGCTAGTTTTAGATTGAAAGCGAACACTAACTTGAATTGTTTATTTCCAAATGCGGAACATCTGCATGCAGATATGTTGGCAGAGCTATCCGAAAGAGAAAAGGATGAGAAAATTGACCCAGATCCTGATCTTGATGCTTTCTTTAAGGTATGAAGTCCTTTTTAGTAATTAATAATTGGTTTTGACTACAGTTTATCTTGTTGAGGTTCAAGATAGACCAGTTATACAAAATTTAAGGCAAAAAAGAAAATGAAGACCTCTATGATTCATTTTGCAAATGAGTTCTTAACTGCAAGTTTCTCTCATTGATATTAGTGATTTTCTGGCCTTCTTATAGTCTAATTTGCACATTTTCATCCTAGTTTTTATGTAAGAAGAAATTTGGTTTTTTCATCTGCAGGCAGCTTCACAAAAAGGCCAGGAGGTCAGTGTAGCCACAGACTATATTCTAAAGGTATTGACATTGGAAATTTGTCTAAGGATAAGGAAGACATTAGGATATTTGGATAGAAGTCTCTTATTTATTTATTTATTTATTTGTTTCTCTTCTTGTTCCATATAAAACTTGCAGACTTTGGGACTTGAAAGTTGTGCTGATACAATGGTGGGAGATGAAATGCTGAGAGGTATCTCTGGTGGACAAAGAAAGCGTGTTACAACAGGTAGCATGACTTGGTTTTTGTGGAGAGGGGGTTTGATATTTTTCTTCCGTAATCATGCATTCTAATTTTATTGTAAGATTCTTGCAGGGGAGATGCTGGTTGGACCAACCAGGGCACTTTTCATGGATGAGATATCAACTGGTTTGGATAGTTCAACAACATTTCAGATTGTGAATTCAATTAAGCAATCAATTGCTATTCTAAGTGGGACAGCTCTTATCTCACTCCTCCAGCCAGCACCAGAAACTTACGAGCTCTTCGATGACATTATTCTCCTATCGGAAGGGCAGATTGTATATCAGGGCCCCCGTGAACATGTTCCAGAGTTTTTCGAGTCCATGGGTTTCAAATGTCCTGAAAGGAAAGGAATAGCTGACTTCTTGCAGGAGGTGAGTTTCCTTCCAATGCATTTTCTTTTGTCACTTTTGTTCCTTGAATCTCTAGGTTATACCAAAGGTTGGACTATATTTTAATTCATTTGACAGGTGACATCAAGGAAAGATCAAGAACAGTACTGGGCTTATAAAGATATACCTTACAAATTTATCCCTGTGAAGGAATTTGTCGAGGCTTTCCGATCATTCCACGTAGGGCAGAGGTTAACAGATGAACTTGCCACCCCATTTGATAAGCACAAGAGTCATCCTTCTGCCTTAACTACCAACAAATTTGGTGTCAGCAAGAAAGAAATTTTAAAAGCCTGTTTCTCAAGAGAGCTATTGCTGATGAAAAGAAATTCATTTGCCTATATTTTCAAACTCCTACAGGTTGGTAATGAAATTTTTTGAAAATTTGTTCTTTAAATTCAATTAGCACCACTGACTTAAGGATTCTTGTTTCCATTTCAGCTTACTATTGTGGCATCCTTTACAATGACACTCTTCTTGCGAACTGAGATGCACAAAGATTCAGTGGAGCATGGTGGAATTTTCATGGGTGCTTTGTTCTTTGTTGTCACCACAATGACTTATAATGGAATACAAGAGCTCTCTATGGCTGTCATTAAGCTTCCAGTGTTTTACAAGCAAAGAGACCTCCTATTCTATCCGTCTTGGGCATACTCGCTGCCCTCATGGATCCTAAAGATCCCAGTGACACTTGTTGAAGTTGCTATATGGGTGATCTTAACTTACTATGTCATAGGTTTTGATCCAGAAGTAGGAAGGTAAATCCATATGATGAGGGTTTTTTAGAGCCTTTTGCAGAAGTCTGGCTGTCCTCTGTGGTGGCAATTGTTGTCCTGGCAATAACTAGGAGAATTTTCCTATTGCAGGTTTTTCAAACAGTATCTTCTACTTGTATGTATTGGTCAAATGGCATCCGCATTATTTCGACTCATTTCTTCATTAGGAAGGGACATGGTGGTTTCGAGCACATTTGGTTCCTTTGTATTAATTGTATTCGTAATTCTAAGTGGTTTTACCTTGTCTAGAGGTACTTGTGCATTTATTTCTAGTTTGATTTCTACCCTTTCTGGATTTATTTCAATTTGACTGCTTTCACTTCTTTATTCTAGGTTCAACTTCATAATAGATTGATTATTTGTCACAGAAAATATACGGAAATGGTGGATATGGGGCTACTGGATCTCTCCCTTGATGTATGCACAAAATGCTATAGTAGCAAATGAATTCCTTGGGAGAAGTTGGAGCAGAGTAAGGGTCTTTTTGTTTTCTACTCTGATCATAACCTATCAAGAAGGTTAATGATTGGAACAAAGGTCATTGTTGAAGTCAAATGACATTGTTTGATTCTTCTTTCCATGTTTCAGCTTCTACCTGATGGAGAGACCCTAGGAGTGGCTGTCCTGAAATCTCGTGGGGTCTTCATCGAATCTTATTGGTATTGGATTGGAATAGTGGCATTGACTGCTTATATTTTCCTATTCAATGGCTTATTCACAGTTGCTCTTGCTTATCTCGACCGTGAGTATAATTCACTGATCAATTTAATGTTTGATGAGTACCTCAGTTTAGTTGTTAACTCATGCCTAATAATTTGATATTGCAGCAATTAGGAAACCTCAGCCAGTTCTATCAGAAGAGGCCTTGGAGGATAAACATGCCCACAGGATCAGAAAAATGATTGATTCATCATCCAGAGGAAAGATTTTTGCAGGTAAGTAGATAACCAGATCTGTTAGGCTGAAAGAATGTCCTCTTTGTTACTTCTCGTTTTTAAACCTGGTAGGCTACTCGGTCAAAACAACATAAATGTTCAATCAGGAGATGAAATTTTATCCAAGTCTCCATCTATGGTGAGTGAGAGCAATGAAGGCAACCGGAACAAGATGCAGGGATTGGTTCTTCCATTTCAACCTCTTTCCCTCACCTTTGACGATATCAGATACTCTGTTGACATGCCACAGGTACCATTTACATTTCAATCAGAGAAATTTTTTTCTCCATAGTTCTATCTAATGCACTAATGCTCACTGGTTAAACTGAACATCCAGGAAATGAAAGCACGAGGCTTTAAAGAGGACCGGCTGTTGCTTCTCAAGGGAGTGAGTGGAACTTTTAGGCCAGGAGTCCTTACGGCTCTAATGGGTGTTAGCGGTGCTGGTAAGACCACTTTGATGGATGTATTGTCTGGAAGGAAAACTGGGGGTTATGTAGAAGGAAGCATCAGGATATCTGGCTACCCAAAGAAACAAGAAACATTTGCTCGTGTATCTGGGTACTGTGAACAGAATGATATACATTCTCCTCACATAACAGTCTATGAATCCTTGCTCTATTCTGCTTGGCTTCGGTTAGCTCCTGAAATCAATTCTTCCACTAGAAAGGTATAAGGGCTAGAAATTTTAGTCATTTTCTTTTTGCTCCTTGTTGATCTGTTTTACTAATTGATAAATCAATTAATGATTGTAGATGTTCATTGAGGAGGTCATCGAGCTGGTAGAGCTGGAATCCTTGAGGGAAGCACTTGTTGGGCTTCCAGGAGTAAATGGTCTCTCAACAGAGCAGCGCAAGAGGTTGACCATCGCAGTTGAATTTGTTGCCAACCCTTCAATTATATTTATGGATGAGCCAACTTCTGGCCTGGATGCAAGGGCAGCAGCAATAGTGATGAGAGCAGTAAGAAAGATTGTGGACACTGGAAGAACTGTGGTTTGCACCATCCACCAGCCAAGCATTGACATATTTGAAGCATTCGACGAGGTTTGAAATCTTCATGGTCGATGTTCTCATAAGCTGTTTGTTTCTTTTTTGTGGTACTGACTTGATTCTTAAGCCTTTCGTACTCTACAACAGCTTTTATTATTGAAGCAAGGAGGAGAAGAAATATACGTAGGCCCATTAGGGACGCATTGTTGCAAATTGATCAATCACTTTGAGGCAAGTCAAACTACTGTGGGTAAATAAAATTTTTGGGAGGACTTCTAGCCTTGGTACATATGAATTCATCATACTTGTCTGTATTTCATGAAGGCGATCGAAGGAATCAGTAGGATAAAAGATGGATATAATCCCGCAACATGGATGTTGGAGGTGACAGCACCCACCCAAGAGGCAGCCTTTGGTGTAAGCTTCAATGAAATATACAGGAATTCAGAACTGTACAGGTAGTAAATTTTCTCCTTTAAGTTGCCAGGGTTGTAATTTGCAATTGTATCTCTTAACTATCTATAAATGAATCCTTCAGGAGGAACAAAGCAATGATCGAGGAACTGAGTAAACCTGACCCTGGTTCGAAAGACCTCTACTTCCCTACTCAGTACTCTCAATCTTTCTTCACGCAATGCCTGGCTTGTCTATGGAAACAGCATTGGTCCTATTGGAGGAATCCACAATACACTGGAGTGAGGCTGTTCTTCACAGCTTTCGTAGGTCTGTTGATTGGGACAATCTTTTGGAATCTTGGAACTAGAACGTAAGTCATCTTACAGTTGAGTCTGAAGTTATGCTCTTCTTTTATCTCTATCTAAAATACTAACTTAGATTCCAAATTTTTTGAATTGCAGGGGGAGGAAGCAAGATTTCTTTAATGCGATGGGTGCTATGTTTGGTGCTGTTACATTCCTTGGAATTCAAAATGCATGCTCAGTGCAACCACTTGTATTTGTTGAGCGGACTGTGTTTTATAGAGAGAGGGCAGCTGGGATGTATTCAGCTATGGCATATGCCTTTGCTCAAGTATTCCCTTTTCTTCTTATAAGATCAACATTACTTGTTTCATCATTGATTTGTTCCTCACAAAGTGGACTTTCTTGTGGTGCAGATTTTGATTGAAATTCCACATATCTTCGTACAGACTGTTATATATGGAATTATGGTGTATTCCATGATTGCATTCGAATGGACTACTGCTAAATTCATTTGGTATCTGTTCTTCATGTATTTCTCATTGTTGTATTACACCTTTTACGGTATGATGGCAGTGGCCATGACACCCAACCCACACATGGCTGCTATACTTTCCTCAGGATTTTATTCATTATGGTGCCTCTTCTCGGGAGTGATAATTCCAAGACCAGTAAGTTCCAAGGATTTCCCCCATTTTAGATGAAAACGATTATTGGAACTAAATTTTAAATATTTACTTATTTTTTGTTCATTACAGAGCATTCCTACCTGGTGGAGATGGTACTACTGGTCTTGTCCTGTTTCATGGACATTGTATGGCATTGTCGTGTCACAGTTTGGAGATGTACAGAATAAGCTTGAATCAGGAGAAACAGTAGTAGAATTTCTAAGGGATTATTTTGGATTCGGACATGACTTCTTAGGAGTCATTGAAGTCGTCATTGTTGGATTCAGGTGTTCTTTTTGCATTCATGTTTGCTTTCTCAATTAGAATATTCAACTACCATAGAAGATAAGATCTGCTGGATATTGACAACAACCAATGAGCTATTTACATGGAGAAAAATCTCAAGGTTACGAAGTTGAAAATTCTGAAACTAAGTAATGAATTTTTTATGGATCGAATTTTGTTGTTCAATCATTGTATCACATTGTATGTAGAGAGAAGCAGTTTCATTTATTTTTTGTGTGGTGTAAAACTTGATATTTTACAATAATAAATAGAGAAGTTCCATAGTATACCTCAGAAATCAGGACTTTCATTATTATAGCATCAAAGGACAAAGATTTCATTTCCTTGCAAAATTGTGAATGTATCTACAGGTATACTTTTTCTCTCTTGGTATGTAGTTTACTGTGATGCTGTGAAATTATATCTCTGTATACTCTCACCCATGTTGTTTCCAGCCATGTGTGTTGATACAATAATGTTGGTTCTCTCTCTAGGTCAATGTTGTATTGCTAAAAACTGTTGGTAAAGTGGATATGAATCGCTGGATTTCATTGTCAGAATAGAAGAACTACAAGTACTTATACATGTTAAATACAATACAAAGACTAGTCAACAGTCCAGCTGGCAATAGGTAATCCTAAGTGGTAGACCTTGCTAGCATCACACCCCCTCAAGCCTACGGGATCACAGACCATAAGCTTGCGTCTAAGTAGAATAAAGTGAGACCGAGGGAATCCCTTAGTCAATAAATCTACAAGCTGATCCAATGTACGAATATATCGAACTGTCAACTGATGTGAAGACACAAGATCATGAAAAAAAATAGAAATCCACCTCAGAATGCTTGGTGCGAGCATGAAATATGGATTGGCTATCATATAGGTGGCCCCTATGTTGTCACACCATATTAGTGGAGCAGCAAGTAGATAAACTGAAAGCTCACCAAGTAGAGAACGAATCCAAATAAGATTAGTAGCAACCGAGGCAATTGCCCGATATTCTAGCTCAGTAGAGGATTTAGACACAGTCCTTTGCTTACGAGATGACCAAGAAATAAGATGATTTCCTAAGTAAAAACAAAAATTTGTAGTTGAACATCGGTCATCGGGAAACCAGCCCAATCGGCATTAGAACAAGGTGACAAAATCATAGAAGACTGTTGTGAAAAGAACAACCCCATAGTGGCCATGTCTCTAACATAACAAAGTATGCATTTCACTGCACTCCAATGAATGTTAGTGGGAGAGTGCATAAACTGTGCCACTCAACTAATCGCCAAAACCAATGTTAGGTCTCGTGTTTGACAAATCTTGAAGAGCCCCAACTTCATGTCTATACTCAGTACCATCAACAAGTGCAGTCCCATCATGAAGAGACATAGGTACACTAGAGGCAATAGGAGAAGCTACTGACTTTGCATCAGGCATCCTAATCTGGGTAAGAAGATCAATAATGTATTTGTGCTATGACAAAAGTAAACCATCAAATGTCCTAGTCGCCTCAATACCAAGAAAGTAATGAAGAGGACCTAAGTCCTTGATGGCAAATGTTGTAGATAGAGTCTTCAAAAGAAAACTATTAGCATCAAAGCTATTACTTGTAACAAGGATGTCATCCATATATATAAGAACAAATATTCATCGAGTGATAGAAGAAAAGAGAGGAGTCAGTCTTGGATCCCAAAAATCCCTGAGTGAGTAAAAAAGATTTCAACTTAGAATACCAAGCAAGAGGCCGGAGCTTGTTTGAGGCCATAAAGAGACTTTCTAAGGCGTCAAACATGAGTTGCTTGAGCCAGGTCAACAAAACTACAGGGTTGCTCTATGAACACTATTTCAACTAGAACACCACGTAGAAAGGCGTTGGATACATTAAGCTGACAGATAGGCCAATCATTTAAAATAGTAAAGGTGTATCATGTATGCTTCACAATAGAACTAAATGTATCCCTGAAATCAAAGCCTAGTTGTTGATGATAACCTTTGGCAACTAAACGTGCGTTATACCTATAAATAGTCCCATCACCCTTCCTTTTGATTTGAAAAACCTGTTTGCTACCTATCACATTTTGTGAAGGATGAGAGGGCACCAACTCCCAAGTTCCATTGTGAACCAAGGCATTAAATTCTTCTTGCATTGCAATACACCAATGAGTAAAATTGAACCGCCTTACCAAGACAAGTTTGAATAGAGTTAGATTCACTTATTGTATGTCACACACTCACACCCCATCTAGCCGATATCAGATATACCCGAATACCCGTGGGGGCAATACACTACAGGATCTAGGTTCACAGCATAACACAATATAAAATAATCCAAAGAGCTAATGAATAAAAAGGTATCAATTCTAAAAATCATTGAGTCATCCGAAATGATAAACAAAGTTATAATCAAGGTTAAAGGAAAAATTAATGTCAAACAGCAGAAGTCTCGAATTTATCAAGAAAGGTTTAAGAGAATGTAGTTTAATCCTTTGATTTCCCAAAAGAGAGTTGTGCAATCCTAGTTAGGCTCTACCATGTCTCTAAAATAATCAAGCGGTAATCAAAATGACCCGCACCATCCTGGCAGTCCAAGCATGGACACTTGTCTCCCTAGGTCTTCACATCTTCTTCTGCTAGGACATCATATGGCTCGGTTGGTGACAAATACTCTGGAATGATTGACTTCTCATAACTTGTAAAAGAATCTAGAGAATATATATTTTTGAGGAATGAGTTCCACAGAACTCAATGAGGTCAACATAGTCATATATCATGCTTTCATCACATACATCAATAAACAACATATATCAATATAATGAAATAATGAATGAATATGCAAATATATTCTTAAGCACTAGCAAGTGAAGTCTCTATAGTAGACATGCATTAAGTCGTAACAACAACCTCCTCTAGGAAGTCTCGTCAATTTGATCCCTCACAGACTAGCTACCTCTGTTGGGATCCAGCAGTATAGGGGTATAATAATATCATACCATGGTTGGAGGATTAGGTCACTACTCTCTCACCACACAAAATTGGTATGAGTATTGGCACATGTTAGGCATAAGCCTAGCCCAATGCAAGGTTAACTACATTGCATACTACATTTGGTTCAAATACCTTTCCTCATGCCTAGTGCCCTGTTGGTATGCGTATCCTTCTCCAACTATGAATGTTATTCCTCACGGACTAGCTACCTTTGTCGGATTAACATTTTGTAACCCTATGCTCGTAAACATATGCTTTTCCGAACACTCTTGTCTCATCACGGGCCGACTCACCTCTATTGGACAACCACAAGCCCCAAACCCTCCACATATGCAATCTTATCATTGCATGATAATAGTGGGCATGCATCTCCTCACGAACTGGATACCTCTATTAGACGCCCACAAGACCCAGCCACTGCTATCGGGTCACTCGATTTCAATACCCATGCCGAAAGGATAGTAGCATGTGAAAAAATGTAATCTAGCCATGCATTTAGACACCCACATATAATACACATTATGAATAAATGAATGCAAAGGCACCAGGGGTAATAGGTGAACCCACAACCCCTATTTGATAAACAAGTAATGCATTATCACCCAATATCCTAACACATCGCAATCATTAACATCATTTAAATGAAAAAAAATAGAAAAAGTATAAAACATCAAATTACGTTGTATCCGTGCAAAGTCCTACGACAAGTTAGAGTAATAAGATAGTAATATAAATATAAACATAAACATAAACATCAAATTACCTTTTATTTGTGCAAAGTCCCATACAATTCATAAGACGATATTTGGCAGTTATAATAACAAGATATATAATAATCATATGAATACACAATACATAAAATGTTTTTCTCACAATATAAAAACAAGCTATGTAAAAATTAACTACACGACATATGAAAATGCATCTCTCACCTATAAATGACAATAGTAAACTCCAATGTCCAAGAATTCCCACAAATTGAGAGTGCAAAATATCCAAAATAACCCTAAAAGCATGAAGATTAAATTTAGATTTAAGTTGGAGTCAAGAATAAGCATCAAAAGAGCCAAAACACTTCACTAGAGCGAGAGCCGGTTGGATAGGGCCGATCACTCACCCGTCAACGGCCATTGGCTTCAAAGCGAAAAGGCCTCTTGTCATATTTCAAAACCCAAACTTTTGGGGACTTTTGGAGTGGTCTAGAAAACCCATTGTGGACACTCTTGTTAGGTCTTTAGATCGGATCCTACCTATTCTTTTTTTTTTTCCTTTTTTTTTTTTTGAATCCTCAACGTCATCAATGTCCTTAAAACACCTTCCAAATACCCCAATTAGTCTCTAGTACAAAAGCCCCAATTTGGTTCTCAAAGAGTTGCTCACGGACATTTCAGAGAGGATGAATTGGTCTAAAAATGAAGGAATAACATAATTCATCACTTATTGGGTTGGTAAACACAATGAGGAGTAAGAATACACATTCCATTCAACTCAAACTCACCAATCTCATCCATAAAGCCAACAATCCATCAAAATACCAATAAAAAACTTGAAAGAGGGGTTCTTAGAGCATTTTTACCTCAAGGCGTGATTATCCTTATGATTCGCACTTCGGCACCTCCAAGCGTATAAATACCTCTTCAAAATCCTTCTTCTTCTCCTCTCCCACAAACTCAGCCTCCAAACATACTAAAAATCTTGTTTATGAGGTTAAAGAGCAAAGATAGATTTTAAAAACAAATTTCTGAAATTACCCCTATTCTAGGCAAGGGGCAGTCGATTAAATCATGCAATCGGCCCCAATCAACTGCCCTCCTATCTCCTTCATGCAAATGCCGATTTTGATGGGCTTGAGAGGGTAGAAATCCCTAAATATTCCCTAATCAATGTATAATTTACCTTGACATTTGAGTCATCTAACATTACTTTTCATGCATGCCAAGATCTCATTTTTATGCCTTCTGGACTGATTTTCTCTTTCCTCTTGAGGTCCATTAGGGTGGTCGCTTCTTCTTCTTGTTCATCCGCCTCCACAAGTTCAATTTCGAACCCCCAAACTCTAACTCAAATGATTCAGAGTTGTTTTCTACTCCAAACTCCGGGTTCTGGGTCCAAGATATAAGTTCATCAATTTAGAATTTTTAGGATTTCACATTGTAGCACTAAAGTTAAGGTGAACTCTAAGGCTTCAACGACCCACTCCTATCGCTTGTAGTCATAGGAGGTTGGTTCAAATGAGGTACATCGGACCCCACCAAGGAAGATCTTGAAGTCCTAACATAAATATTCTGAGTGAGATTGTCATTGGGCTAATCACCAAGTGTCGTTGACTCATCCCTTATTGTAGGATTGACCGAGTCAAGTTGAGGCAAATGGGGCAAGGTATTATTATCACTAGGCCCACTATGTTATTTTCACCGGGCCCACTACTTTTATTTTCTTCAGGCCGCTACTATTATTATCACTAGGGCCATCATTAAGATAACAACTACCCATTTGCCCAAGAGTACCCACAAACAATTGCCCATTAAAATTAGGCCCAGTAGCAATGGGGTTGGGGAATATTTCATTAATGAGGACATTATTTTGCCCAGTATTACAAGTAGACAAAACAAGGTGTTGGGGAAGACAAAATCAAAACTTAATCCGATAACCAATATGAAACTAAAAACTCGAATCAAGATGAAGCAAAACCTTCATAGGGAAACAATCGTTCATCAAACTCTACATGCCGTGATATAATCGACTTCCCAGAGCTCGGCTCATAACAAATATAACCACTGGAAGAGGCCGGATACTAGGCCTTCGGTGGTGCTCCGTTGATGGGCCGAGTGCTTCGTTGGTAGTGCACTGGAGCTAATGCTTGCAAGGTCGCACTCGATAAAAAGTCCGAACATTGCGTAGCGGGGGGGTGCTACGTACGCCGCCCCTACGTATTCCCTCTATTTTGTTTACCGAAAAAAAAAAAAGAGGTCGGATAGCCCAAGAAAACACAAGGTTGAGAACATGGACGTAACTTGGATTCAAAATATGATCTCAACTACGGGAAGCAAAGACACCAAAACACACTCAAAGAACCATAATCAGGCTTGCAATTAGACAAAACTTCATAAGGAGACCGATTTCGATCCTAAAGCTGCACTTGGAATTCGATTAAGCAAATAAACTGCAGTGGTCACAACAGCTGTCCAAAACACCTGAGGAAGCTTAGCTTGAAATGGTAAAGCAAGACCCAACTCAACAACATGCCTATGCTTCCGTTCTGCAATACCATTCTGTTGTGCCGTATAGGGACAAGAAATTCTGTGACTAATTCCATTACCAGAGAGTAACTAAAAAAGAGACTTAAAACTCGTAACCTCCATCGTTTGAAGACAACAAATCAAAACACTAAGAGGCTTCACGGTGGGTAATTGTGCAGCTGAAACACCAAGTTGTTGGAGTATGAACCTTGTGCATGGAGGATCAAGGTGACCGAGAGTCTATGCTAATCAACAGAGAAGCAACAAGAGCCACGAGAAGGCTTACAACTAGAATCGTAACATCCCATACAAGAAACTAAACTATCCGGACGCCGGATGCATCCTTACTACAACATAGAGTAGTTACATCATTATTCAACAACGAACCAGAAGATTAAGAAACAAAAATGTAAAGACCATTAAAACTCCTTCCTTCGACCAAAGCTTTGTGAATCTACGAGATCCTTGACAATGAAATGATTAAGTAATACTGAAAATTAGTACCATTATCTTCATTGAACCTTGAAATTGAAAGAAGCTAGGTTATGTTGAACTTGAGGAACACATAGCACATTTCTTAGAAGAAATCGATGAGAAGAAACCATAACAGTTACATTTCCTGTGAGTAATGGAAAGAGGCAGAAATGGCCTACAAAAACATTATCGGACCCAGTATATAACTCATGAACTTCTAGATGGGCCAAATCTATAGTCAAATGGCTATTAGAGGCTTGAATAAAAAACCCAAGCAGAAAAACCAATCCATCGAAATACAATACAAAGACTAGTCAATAGTCCAGCTGACAATAGGTAATCCTAAATGGTAGACCTTCGTTGGCAAGGCTTATCACTGAGACAATTCTTTTGAGGATTCAACCTTGATATATCCTAGTAAAGCATTGCAACCCCATCAATGTGGTTTTTTTTTACTATTCTTTGAGATGGTGTTCCAAACTTTTCTAGTTTCTCCTCAAAGGAATCTGATTTTCCGAGAATGCCTCGGTAGGAGTGATTTGATTTTGATTGAAGAAGGTAAAAGAGCTAGGCTTTGTAGGGCCTAAAATGATTATCGGTGAGAAGGTGCAAAAGTCAACATATGTAACCTTGTTTACCTTGGAATTGAAGTTCTAGATGCCATAGGTAAGGAGTGATTTAGGTTTTGATTGAAGGAGGTAAAAGATCTAGAGGCTGCACGCTTTAATACCGATCATTATGAGGCTGTAAAGAGTGACATGGCTAACTCTGGTGTGTATTTTTAATATAACCATATTGGCCCTTTATTGGAAAGCGAGGATCACTACTTGAACCAGATCTGTATATTTTTATAATATTTTTTGTTCTATATCAGGCCATTGAAATAGGATGATTCAAATCATTAATGGCCTGGACTGATGCCAATACAAAATTAGTTGACGACAAATGTTATACCGATTCCTCAAGTAATAAATTGGACATAGCCAATCTAAGCAGTAAATCCCCTTTACTTTCCCCTTGACAAGCAATAACAATGTTGCATTTAATTTGATGTTAACCCC